>NW_026938921.1:600000-869186 GCF_032062105.1 Saccostrea cuccullata | reverse complement strand
TATGATGGAAAGAATAGATAAAGAGGATATCCTTCTTTCTTTTCAATAATATTATTCAAAGGGTCGGGTTAATTTTATGATTTAATGTGACCACTATATTTACAAATAAAAAAAGGAATCCAACGTCACACTGATAATTACTCAAAATTTATAATGAAATACAAAAATATATTTAAGGCTTAAGGTATTCAATGTATAACGACTTTTGTACCTAATAAATAAATGATCGGGTATTTTAAATCATGATAGAATTTTGGAGATGCTATCAAATAGAAATGCTCCACTAGAGGAAGTTACAAAAGTTTGATGATTGTCCAATTAATTACACCTTGATATTTACATTGAGATCTATAGGCAGCGCATATTTTTAGAATATTTTTCAAAAATTGAATTGAATTTCAAACAAATCTCTTGGCGAATATATGCATAAAATGTGAAATGAAATGAATTATTTACCAATGCAATTTTGAGAAATTAAAAAATTTCTTTTCATCACATAACTCTTCAAAAAACTTTTAACGTGTAAAATGACCATCTCCTTACATGTTATTTGTTTTTATTTTGTGATTTTGGTTTATTTCACTTCTATCATATCTAGCAATGCATTTTTAACTAGTTTAAGATTATTCAAAATTGTTCAAAATCCCAAAAATACATTGAAAACGTTATTAGAGCCAAAGTACATATTATTGTATGATTCTGTGCTTCTTCGATTAAACTCCACCGATCAGTGAAAGATCAGCTTTGGAAAGATTTGACAATAAGCATAGGTACCAATAAAAGGTACAACTTTGCAGTTGATTTGCAGCTGATTTTTTCAGTTGCCTATCAAATATCATGGCTATACTTACGTATGAAGGGGAGGGGAGTGACGTATTGTTAGAAGTATCCCACTGAAATAGTAACAAAATTTGAAAAATGAAAAATTTTACATATGTTTTTTTTAGTATAAATCTAACCTTTAACATTTAAATGGTATTCTTATTACTTGATCGAACCCCGTTTTAGAAACAAAGGAACAATGTTCTGTAATCGGTTGCAAGGATTTTTTCATCAATTGTAAATCAAACTATCACTGCCTCACTATCTCCCTCATGAATAGCTCTGATCCTTCGACTTATTTGGCTCCAGTCTGTCTTTGACACCCCCCTTTTAAAGCTCTTTCCAACATGGACAGCAGAAGCCATCGTAAGTATACAAATATTTCATCTACAAACTAATGGCCAAATAACTGTATCTCACTTCTATTCTCATTGAACATGTACGTGTAGTGTAGCTATAGGGCAGCATTGTGAGAATTCCATCGGCATCGAAAGCAAATTTTTTAACTTGCCTAGATAGCCGAGCGGTTTAACGCGCTGTCCCTGTACTGTTAGGAGACCGATTCCGTAGGTCGAGAGTTCAGCTCCGGGCTGGGGCGGAAGTGAGTATCCTTATAAAAGTGAATTTCTTTGTGCTTTCTATATTTCATCTACAGATATATATTTTGAGAGTTGTAAATTAAAGCTTGTGAATTAAGCTAAGCTAACTTATGCATTTTGTTTCCCATCGTGAAAATGTATTATAAGTGGTAGGGGTGTAAAACGAAAACATTTTTTGCAATTCACATTTATGTATGCATGTTAGATTTCGGATGATAAATTTTTATTTTGGGATATTTGACTTGTTGTGTTCACATTAAAAAAACATCATGTCGTAAGAGAAGAGTGGCTCCGTTGCTTGCATTGAGGACCCGGCGAAGTGTCCGTTACGATGCTTGCAATAGTGAAATGTTTGAGACCGGCAAACTTTCAAAAGGGCGCTTCTCTTACAATGACTTTAGCATAAAAATGATAAAATGCTTAAATTTTGTAAGACTTAAAAGAAATGAATCATGAACATTGAATTTCCAAATTTTTATACATTTAATACGGATTCACTTCGAAATTGATATTTGATACGGAGCATAATGTTTGTTTTTTCTAATTATGAAACTGAAAACGTTGCCGTCTTGTTGTAAGAGAAGAGTGGCTCCGTTGTTTGCATCGAGGACCCGGCGAAGTGTCCGCTATGATGCTTGCAATAGTGAAATGTTTGAGACCGGAAAACTTTCAAAAGGGCGCTTCTCTTACAATGAATGTGACGTTGATGTTAGAACTAGATCACAAAAATTTTTAGCGACACCCTATTTTTGCGAGATAGTCATTGACTCTTTCTTAGCGAGACATAACTTAAACGTATTGTTGTTTTCCTCTGTATTATAATAAGGAATACTTTCATGCTTGAGAATAAAATTTTTGCGAATTGTTACGCGAAAATACAATACAGTTCTCTTGAAAAAAAGTGATTTACAGTACTTTAAAATAAAAAGAAATGTTTATAATGCTTTTGTTAAGGATCTATGTATTTTCCTTTTATCGGACATGTCTTTCCTCTAATCTTAACTTTGATATTTAAATATTAATATACAGATGACAAAGACTGACGTACTAGTACTCTAATAGGAACTCATATCAAAATGAAAATGTGATAGGTTCTTCAATATTTAACAGCCATTCTCTGTAGGCATTTAAACTCTTATATCGGGAGTGTGGCACGCATGGTCTTGGTTTTTTATTAAACTTGGCGTACATTCCTATATTGATGTATGTAACTAAAATTCATAATATAATGGTTGGTATGGTCCATGGTTATCATAGCAACCGACATACATTTTTCATGGCCTAAAAATCGCTAAATTTTTATGAAAAATGACCCTTTTTTGGCCTTATTAAAAGTTTTTAATGGAACAAGCTATTAACTTGACTTTACCCTTTTTTTGCCAAAATACATCATTTTACCGTATTTAAGAAAACTGTTAGCATTTCAGTAACTTTACCTCATGAAAATAAAATCCCTCGTTTATAAGTAGGATTTTTTTTGGGGGGGGGATTGTAGATTAAAGGCTCTTTTGAGAAGCCTGGTATAAATTTTTGCGGATAGTTGGGAAAAAATGAATATATTCTAATATAAACTACAAAGAACCACTTGGTATTCATATTTTTTCATATTTAGTTTTCATGTTACCATGGTTACAAACTTATGCCTTTTTTAAAAAAAAAATCTTAGACAAGTACAATACATAGATATGCAATAAGGATCCATATGATTGTCTGAGTATTTTAAAATGGATTAAAACAAATTTAGATATATAGTAAACAATAGCAAAAACAAAGAGAAAAAAATTCAATTTTCATGACTAAGGGTCGAAGGTCAAGGTCAAAATGGCAGATTAAGATAGATATTTAAGGAAACTAAACATTTTTTTTGTGTCATAACTAATACTTGTGTTTTAAACAACAAATTAAGAAACAAAATTACAGTTCTGGTCAACCATAACTAGCATCATATGAATGTGTGCCCATATGAACAGAAGGTCAAAGCTCAAGGTCACAATGATATATAAAGAACTACGCACGCTAACTCTCAATTCCCGCCTACATTCAATATTATTGGCAATTTAGCCATAAAAACTTTGTTTAATACAAAGAACAGTTCAATTGTATTTCATTCTTTACATATATTTTAATACCAGTGCTAAATAGTACATTATCCCTTATTCCAACTCTTGAAATAAGGGAGGAGTCGATGATATTTTCCATTGAAATGGGACTTTCAAGCATCACCATGTTTTGAAAAAATCTTGGATATAATAAAATGTTCCGTATATTTTTTTTCTCATGTTTTACGCAAATAAGTAAAACATATATATATTAATTAAATACACTGTTTTAGCTGTAAATCACTTTGAATTTGGGAGAAAGTAGGCAATTATTTTCCATTTTTGTCTATAAGAAGGATATGGAGATAACAAACAGTATTCAATCTCAAAGTCCATAAAACAATACAAAATAAGAGCAGAGCAAACACGGACCGCCGAGACATCAGAGATGGGATTAGGTGCCATGGAGGAGTGAGAATCCCCTGCCGACCGGTTACACCCGCCGCTTGCTCCTTGTCATGAACAGGAAATAACGGAAAAAATCCGTCGTCAATTCAGTGTATAAATAATGGACTAACAATTGGCATGAAAAACGTCAATCAGCATTTGACTCAATGATAAATTGTATTTGCTGACAAGGTCATTGTATCGACCACAGAACTTAAGAAATGATGACTTTAAACGAGACTGCTGATATTCTTGTTTCATGAACTTGCTTGTCAATAATTCATCTCATTTTAGAAATTGTTCACACGTAGAGCATGCTCTATCGAATCAGTTGAGATATATATACTCCGTATGCAGGTGGTGAAGGTATATTGCTACATAGGTAAGGGAAGTTGATAGAAAAGTTAAAGTCATCACGTTTATCATATAGCTTTGTTGTTAGATTACCATTAATGTCCTTTTCAAGTAAAATATCCAAGTATGAAACAGAATTGTCAGACTCTGTGGTATCTTTTATCTCAAGCTCATCAGGATATATCGTATCGACGTAGGAATGGAAATTACCTTCAAGTTATTAATTGACAATACGTCGTCGATATATCTAAATGTCGAGTTGAAGGCCACAACAAGTGTTTTCTTCTTTTCACGCAATAAGATTTTGCATAAAGTCTGCTTCATATGAATATAAAAGAAGTCCGCTAATAACGGAGCGCAATTTGTACCGATGGGAATTCCAATAGATTGCTGGAATACCTGGTCTCCAAACACCACATAGATATTGTCAATCAGAAACTCAAGCATCTTCTTGATTTCAACTTCAGACTACTTTTGTGTGCAATCAGAATATGTTTTAACAAAATGATTTTGCAAATGACCAATGATGAGGTAAGTAAATTTACGAGTTCCATTTTTATTGAAGAAGCAGTTGTCAATGACGTCGAAAAGCCTGAATTTTGATTTGTCGTATGGAAATGTTGTGTATAAAGTTGAAAAGTCGTAAGTTTTTAAGCTGTTGATTTTTGTAAAGTCTTGTGATTTCAAATTGTCCAAAAGTTCTTTAGAATTTTTTAGTATCCACATCTGATTCACTTTTTTAAAAATCTTTTTTATTTATAAAAAAATAAAAAAAAATATCCCCCCTCTGTCTGTTGTAACATTTTATTATCGTGGGATATCTTAGGAAGCCTACGATCTTTTTCAATTTGAGTGTATACCACAACTTGCTTTGACGTTAAAAGACCCCTATTTATTTCTAGGTCAAAAGGTCAAAGTAAAAAAAAAACCCACATTGTTTGTATTCAAACATCTCATGTCCGAGCGATATCTCAAAATGCATTTAAGTAAGCTTTTTTATATCATAACTCCCTATGGTCCCGCCCGCCCCTCTTTAATGTCCCATCCCCTACCCCGCCACCCTCCAACATCCCCCCACTCCTTTTAATCTACACAAGTTCATATCTCCCTAAGCAGGGGACACATATTCTTTGAATTAGCGTGTTAATAATGCATTTATACTCGGGTATTCGGAATGCTGGTATTGTAATGTATCCTGATCTTAATCCCGTTTATTAAATATATTTCATTGAAACTGGTATTACAAATTCTCCCTTTAACATAATGTGATAATGCTTATAAGTACGGTTTTCAGGTTTTATTGATATAAAGATAGGCAATTAAGAATATTGAACGACTGCACACTTTCCATATTGAGTGCAAGACTTCTTGTACATAAGGAATTGTGCTACAAACATGTAAAGACACTCTTTTGTTGTTTTAGTAAACTATTTCCCTACTCTTAAATGTACATTTTTAAAACCATATTTAATAATCAAGATGGGTCTTCCAGTGACTTTTTTTTTCAGAGAAGTTGATGGAAAAATCTAATTTAAAAATGAGATTTTAGAGATGTTGATGGTAAATATTTCAACTCAAATATGCCTGGATCTACGCAAAAGATCATTTTATTCGTATGGAATGAAATCGATTAATACTATAAACTGATTCGGTGTATTTACTTCTCTTGCATGGTCACGGCGGAATCAGACGACTTCTTTTGTTTTATTATTATAGTAAAATACCGTTAAAAAATAATGCAAGCTAATTTTCATAGTTTAGAATGTTAGAACTATATCATCCGTTTCTACGAATCAATGAAATTATTTCCTAGAATTAATTCTGTCCGTATTACGCAGAAAACCTGATGATCCGAAACTTCATGTACCATAAGTGCAGTATTTTTTTTTTAAGTTTATTAAAAGACTTATTTACATGAACATAAAGGAAACATTGTACAAATGAAAGAAATCACCGCATTGAGTTATTTGAATGTTTATTTAAAATTCAAGCAATGAGATGATTTTTTTAAATCCATAAATTGTACAATTTAATTTATTTTGAATAAAATCTTTAATAAGTTTGTTCAAACAAGTTTGGAACAAAATCCCGCGAATAAGCAGATGCGTTTCATTAGAACCAGGTAGTATTGGAAGTTACTAATTGACCCAGGTGAGAGAGCAGTACAGGCATGTTTATGGTGAACACACACAGGCCGAAATGTCATTAAGGGGAGAAGGGGGAGGGGGTGTTGACCGCACAGGAAGGCAGTGTGCTGATTAGAGAGGTACACATACGTATCAGTTTTCTGGTAAGGAAAGGTCTTCGATTTGACACCCAGATACATTATATTTTCAGTTTATTTCCACGCTAAAAAGGTAGGCTGTTAAAAACATCATGTTTTTCCCTGTATATATCATTTTTAGATTATCTAATGCCAGATAAATATAATGAAAAACTATTTTTTTTAAAGTAACATGCATGGTATGAGAAATTGAGTAGAATATTTTTATATTTTATAATTTTGATTTTTTTTTAAATTTAGACATATATCAAGGAATTTATAATTAGCTAATTAAATAGTGATAAAAAATAAATTAAAAGATTGGACGTATACGGCAAACATCGGTGTTAAAATTGTCTGGATCAATGTGGCGTAAACATTATGATATTACTAATATTATCAGACGATAAACAATAAAAAAAGAAAATTGCATTAAAAAAGATACATATCAATCCCCTGCTTATTATTTATTAACTTTTTGGGTACGCATACACAGTAGCTTACCAAAATTCTTTCTCCAGTAACTCTGATTCATTTAAGAAAATCATATTAATAATATTTAATTTTGACCAAAAAAAATCATACAATTCGATAAATTAAAAAAAAAGACCAGGCGATCGATTATAATTTCATTTCCGAAAAAAGAGTAACTGTTTAAATTTTGATAACCACGATATAATTATTTCATTTTTTTTTATTTTATTATTAATTAGTTTATCAATTTATTTATTTATGAATTGCTTTTGAAAAAGAAACTCGGAATAGCTCAGTAGTTTCTTTCTATAGTAAAGATAAAAAGCGAGGGTTTCCGAATGCACACGATAAATGCAAAACACGATACACGATAGAACCTGATAAACGATCTACACGATAAACGCAAAACACGATAAACGGAAAACACGATAGAAAACGCAAAACCTGATAAACGGAAAACACTATACGATATGATTCGATAGGATACACGCACAATACGATAGGATACAAGCACGATAGGACACGATAGAATTGTAAAGAATAACGATGCGGATACTGTACGCATGCGCAAAACACGGTTTTAGAAAAGGGTGCTTCAATTTGACTGGTAGAATTATAAAGACAGTCACTGACTAAGCATAATCTGAGTCTCATTACTTCTTGGACTACTTAAAATGTCTGCACACGAATATTCTACAACACAGTGTAAGTATAAACGTATTTTTGTTACAGAGTCATGAGTGATAAGTCATGAGTTATTGAAAAACAACTTGATGAAACAAGGATATCAACATTCTAAAGTCTAAAGTAATCATTTTATAAGTTTTAATGTCGATACAACTACCTTATCAACAAATACAATTTATCATTGAATAATGCTGACTGATATTTTTCATATTATCTGTTAGTCCATTATTTATACACTGAATTGATAACGGATTTTTTCGTAATATCTTAATTGTGACAGGGGCACACGGCGGGTGGAATGCTCACTTCTCCATGGCACCTGATATTGTTTGATGCACTTGATCTAGAATCTGTTCGTTATATCTATATGTTTCATCAAGATTTTACTGAAAAAAACTCAATTTAAATTAATTAACTATGGTGATGAATTCATCCTGAAAAGTATATTTTTTGACTTAGACTTTTATAAACATGGCTTTCTATCACCTAAATTTACAAAAAAAAAAAATATTTTTGGCAGTCATAAATAAGGAAAGTTAATGAAGGAATAGCAGTAATCATCTCGTTTGTGATACAATTTAGTTGTTATTTGGCCCCTATCGTCTATACTCAGTAAAACATTCAAATATGAAATAGATATGCACTTTGAGGTGCCTTTTATTTCGAGTTCACTGGTATATACCGAGTCGATTAGAAGTTACAATGTACTATGGCTAATGGAAAAAAATGTCCCTGAGAAACTCTGCAATGTCGAGTTAAAGGCAAAAGCAAGCGCAACTTCCTTTTTTTCATATAAAAGTTTTTGAATACATTCTGCTTCATAGGAATATAAATACCAGTCGACTGATAAAGTAGCATAATAAGTGCCCATTGGAATTCCGTTAGTTTTTTTTAAGGCTTTGTCTTCAAAAACTTAATATTTTTTCCTTTCAATGAGGAAGTCCAGCATCCAGCATTTATTTCTAAACACTCAACCCATTCTGACAAGTGTTTTGGTCTTCCTTTACATAATTAATCCAACGAGTGGTATAATCTTCGACAAAATTCATAATAGAAATAAAGTTCCGTCGCCAATGGAAAGATCGAGGCTCCCTGTATTTCGGACCTTTAACTATGATGGCTTTCTGGTCTTCATTTTCAACTTTACAAACATTTTATCTGTACACAGTAGGATTTATTGATGATTGAAAAGTTTGGAAGCAAGCGTTCGAAATACATATATGTAATGCAGGGTGCCGACTTCAGCTTAAAATACGGTGGAATGTCATTGTAAAATATTGCTTGACTCGGAGATCCTGCTTTTAAGTTCCAAATTACATATATGCGTTGCCTTAATCTTTTTATGGGTTATTTTATTGACACTCAGCTGAAATTTTGCTATTTTGTTTTGTCTAATGTCATGCGTTGCATCGCCTGTAATATATTGAGCATTTTAATCTTCTTACTCTTGCTGACTAGATATAAAAAGCAGTTACCTATAGTTTTTGCATATAATTCGAAAACCTATCACCTAGGTCAAGTACTCCGTATGAAGGATGGTAATTATTTGGTCGTAGTAAAAAACCTAGCAATTTCCCAAGTTTTCTTTTCTTCAAGACATTACTTCGTTAAAATTCTTTACTCATTCATTGACATCCAGCTGGCAAATTGTTTGCTTGATTAATTTGATCAACCAGGTCTTCTACAAAAATATATAATTCATGTTTCATGAATCCCTGAACCAAGTTAAACAGTGGGATTAAAGTAGGCTTTATCACAAGATTTTCAAACGTTTCAAATGATAAATTAGCATTTACTTATCAATCAATTTAAAGCATGTGACATGTTTCCTTTTTATGTTAAGTAACCTGTGAAACTTGGCTAAGTCCTCGTGAAAAACATTATTGGCAAATGAACTCTATTTATCACTCAATTTTCCACCTTAAATTTGTAAATATTTTTGAAAAGTCTTTGTCAAGATCTTTAGTTTAATTAAAAAAATTTCCAAATGATTACAAAAAGTAATTAAAATATATACATTTCTCCTCAAATTAATGAGAGAGGTTACTTTAGTAGTTACTAATGCTAATTTTCGTGACCGTTTACACTTACAGAGGATTAAATTATTCAAGAACTGCTGGGGTTACGTTCAAATTTCAAATTTGAATGTTTTTTTTCAAAAAAAAAATGTATTTTTAAATATTTCAAAAGATCACATTTTAGAGAAAAAATGTTATTAAACACATACCATTAAAAACACAATATAAAATTAAAAAATAATTATAGAGAAATGCACATCATTTCAAGATAGACCTGTAATCTTTAATAGATCTTTGACTCAGACATATTTAATCAAGATATTATTATACTTATTGGCAACTGAAGATTTCTTTGCATTCTTGTCTAATAAAAGAAATGGTTTCATTCATAAAGCTTTATGACCGAAACGATAAACATATATATTGAATAAAGGTATCAGGATTATTTTGGCATGATTCTAATTAAATTCCATGAATTTCATAATGCTTTATTTCCTACATAATTTTATTGAAACTGTAAAGTACGGTAAAAATGATATTAAATTAACTATGAAGTCATAATGGATTTTGCAACAAAAAGGGCTAAACACAGACAATAGATATGGTTTCATACGACGTAGGTTCTAAGTTACACTAATATTGAAATCTGATGCTTTCTTAATACCTGAAGGTAAGGGAATCGAGATGATAAGCTGCGTGAATATTATGAAAGGTAGTCCTCAACAAATTTTAAAATATTTGTAATTGGTTTGCAAAGTTCTAGTTCCAAGTGCCAAAGTGGTCATTGTTTTAAAAACTCTCTTTAAACATTTTGGGGGTGGGGGGGGGTGGGGGGGGGGTGGTGATTTAAATTGTTTTCGAGGTTTGAATGGTTTCACGAAGTAATTTCCTCCCCGAGTTTTAAGATTTTGATGTGTAACTTCCACACCTCTTCCACCAGGAATTAAAACCTTTAATTAGAACCAATATTTTTCCAATCTCCCATGCAGAGTTGTCGTTCGTTTCTCTCTCAGACACCTCTGCAATGGGCTCACGTCAAGATTTTTGACATAACGTATAAAACGTGATATTTGAAGGATTGTTTCAATTCAAATTAATAGTTCTGGATTGATTTAGTAAATATCTATCTCAAAACTCAGACATAAGCATAGAAATTAAATTATAACAAATTAAAACAAACGCACTATTTTTCGTGTTTAACACTGTGAATACGCGAGCCAACGACAGAGGTGAATGTATGAGCCGATGGTAGAGAGTGATATTTTTCATCAAAATTTGACCCCCCAAAATATGTGATTTTACAGTTATACTCAAGTGACCGTACAAGGACCACTTGCCTTCTACAGGCAACGTGTTTTCGTTTTTCGAATCTGTACATATACAGTCATGTAGTCACATCAAAATGAACATTGTTCGAAAAGGCTAGGTATAGCCCGGCAGATATGTGAAAAGATTGTGCTATTGGTGATACAAGCATGAAATTTGGGACACTTATAGAACCATCTACTAGGAACATATTTGGATGTAGGGACATTCAGAATTTATGATAGAGCCAAAATGGCCGCCGTTTTTCAAAATGGCGGCCATTTTTTAAAATGGTCATTTTTGTTTCGTACGTAACACAAGATTGATGCAGTATAGATATATTTTTTTAATTTGAAAAAGCACACCAATGATAATACAGCACACTTTGGATTTTCTCATTATTCACAAAAATTAAATTTTAACTATCCAAAGTCAGAAAAAGCTGCGAAAATGAACAGAAAATGTCATTTAACACCAAATGTCATTTTAACACTCTGGAAAATGTCTCTGCTTGAAACAAAAAAACAAATTTGGAGCCAAGTGATATGGCTACCCATGATTGAGTACAAATTTAACAGTAATCCATACTCCCTAGAGTAATCTATCCTGTGCATTCCCCTCCACAGTAACACAAAGCTGTACACTGGAGTGCAGCTTTCACACACTTGCACTGCCCTCTACAGCCCTTTTTGCATCCGCATGTAATCAATTGTCGACACGCCTCTGTTGCCTCTGGGAGGGTTGTCCAATATATCCCCCAGCCATTTTCATTCTTAACCCAACCCCATTCAGTTGGCGAAGGAAGCTCTGGTATACAAATCATCATTTGCCCCCAACAGAAACCGGCTTGATATGCAGCTCTCTTGATGTGTTGTCTAAGTGCCTCTAGAGTTGGTGGAATGGCCTCTATTGATCTTCCACTCTGCGTAAAGAGATGTTTGCGAGCCACGTTAACATGTTCCTGGCAGCTGGTACGATCGTAGAGTAAGACAACAAAACGCTCCAAAACATCCATGTAGTCATCCACGCTTGAAATGGTTGGTGTGACAGCCAATGCACTGAAAGCTTTTGTGACTTCATCAGATATCTCATTACAGGCTCTCCATGTCTCCCATGCTGTTTTCTTCCCCCTCCCACTGAAACATGACACAGTGTCACATCCAGTAAGGGCGTGAAAGAATGGCAAACCATGGCACTTGCTCGGTCCCAGTGTCATGGCTATCTCGTGAGCTGCCACGTATCTGAAGTTCTTTCCTGTGGCAAAAGCAATCCATAATTCTTCAATTTCCAGTCTTTCTGCTGCTGTCACTGCAAGGACCACAACGTCTGTATCCACTGTACGGATTGACACTTTAGTATAACCCTGCCTCACTGCATCTTGAACATGGAGTAGTATTCTCGTATCTGCCTCCTCATGAGTACATGGAGCAAGACCAGAAACATCCCGGGATTGTGTACAGAGCACATCTTTGTGGTTTGTGCTGATGATTTGCTTTGTAGTTTCTGCGGTTGCTATCCTCATTGCAAGAAAGGCAAACAACTCTACTTTGTTTTCATCTATGCGAAGGAAGGCCTGCCAGTTTCCGGGGATGGAACTATGTGGCTCAACTCGCCTTCTAATGCCTTTACCCCTCTTCTTCCTGGTGTCTGATTTCAAACTCTCTGGAAAGTATTCATCCCAAACAATATCCACCCTGCTCGTATGTTGCAGCTGAGATATGATGTAGGGCAAGAATACTAATGATGAATACTCGGAGAAGGTTTTTGCATTACCAGGTGCCAGCATGTTGACGATAGCTGCTCCATCTAGAATCATTACTTGAACAGGAGGACTAGCAGTGTCATTTTCGCGTGGAGTAATCTGATCTTCTAAACACTTAACCAAATCAGATTTTGTTCCTTGCCTAATTTTGCCCATGTGTGACAATGCTGGGGGACAAGCCTGATTCTCATGTGCAAAGAATACATCAAGATCTCCATCACGAGTCTGGGACGCAATGAACAATCTGGAGAACAAGTTGCAATCATTTTTGAGGGATGAAACCTGCAGCTCTGTCCTTGACTTCTGTCTGACTGATGGCCGGTTGAAGAGAGGAAGATTGTTTCTCTTTATTGGGTCAGTGATAGGCTTTGTTTGATAAATAAGCCTCTCACTGACATACGTGTCATACTGTTCTTGACCCAGCTGCTCAATCTGGTGTAGAGTATTGATGACTGCTGTATCTGCCAGATCTCTGCTATCTAACACCAAGAGATCTTTGCTGTCTTCACAGAATGGATTCCCCATCTCTCTGATGGCATGAGTGAGGGCTTTTACATCGCCAGCAAAGGCTATCTGTGTGTATTTTGTTTGTTCATGGTGCTTGAGTTCAATTTTCTTCGTTCTCTTCTCTGTTGTGTTTTGAAACTCTGAGATCAACCTGGCCATCTCTGGACCAGACACCATCCAGCGGCGCAAAGCTGCAGGATTCTCTGTCAGACCTACAGCCCCTCCATCATCTTTAACCAATGCATTGTTTTGTTCGTGTGCCTGATCAAACGGTATGGCAGAGAATGCACGTGTGGTCTTTTTCACGGTAAAGTTTCCAGCCAGAAACTGTGTGTATACACTTGGATGCTTGCTTGCAAGTGTCACCATATCCCATAAATGAACTGGGACCCACCTGGCGTAGTTGGTATGTCCCAGGGCAAAGAACCAAGGAACAAGTTTGCTCAAAGCATCAATATACAGCAGAAAATTTCCTTCCCGGATGGATCTCACATAGATCAGGACTGTCAGTTCCAGCTGCAGAATAATGAACCAAAACTGGAACTGTGGGCTTGCTTCAACTCGTTCAGTATTCCAATCATCCAATGGCTTTGGATCCTGTCCTTCAGTTAGTTTGCTGGTGTACTGTTTATGGGCTTCCTTCATGAGAAGATAGAGACTACAAGCTGTGACTTGGTGTGCTCGTCTCGTGCGTGTTACATGTGACGCTTTCAGAAAAGAATCAGCGGTACCAGCTGTAGCAACTCCTGCAAGCACCAAAACACCTGTCCAACCACTGCCATCCAAAAGGTCTCCGACGGTTTTCCGTGCAGCCATTTCAATATGGAGTCCTCCAAAGACAATGACGAAATAATCCTCTCCATGTGTTTCTGGCCATCTCCACTGGATCTGTTTGGCAAGTGTGTACAATGGTTGATCAAGTGTAATTACAGGGATCTGACCTGGATTCAAAATATCCACAGCTCTTTTGATGACATCCATCGAGTGACGAATCATTGCAACAGATTTGGCTTGGTCATAAAAAAGAGGCAGCAATGAGTTTAAAGCTACGCTACTTTCTGGTTCCTCTGGAATAGACTGTTTGCTGGCATGGTATGCAGCCCATGACACGGTATCGTCTTCCTGGAGTACTGTGTCAGATGCTACCGTCTTCTCCATCTGCCCCAGCCAACTGTTAAAATACAACAACAAAATGAAGTGGTGACCACACACCTTAACAAGATTGGTCATTAAAACACACAAATTTTCAAAGCTGAAATGTACAAATCCAGTATTTGCTATTACATACCTGAATTCATCCTGTAACGCTTCAGGGATTAGCTGGCAGTCACTTTTGTTGGAGCCCTCTAGCTTAGGTATAGGTATATCGCCTCTGCCCAAAATAACAGGAGGCACCATAGTGTATGACTGTGGTAGGTGTGCAGCACCTGTTGCTGTCTCATCTGAAACTTCCCTTTGAACTCCATGGCTATTGCTACTTGGGTGCTGGAAAAGAGAAATACCCGTACCGTGAAAGGAATCTTGGGCACTTGTCGAGCTGGGGTTATGATCAATGTTATCCACTGCCACAGTCGTGAACAGACCACTCTTTAGCACAGGGGGGCAAATGTAGATGATGATTTAAAAATTTGTACTCAAAACTGTACCCTCCTTTTGGAAGAAGCGGCAAACCTTGTCCCCTAAATACGTGGAGATGCCCAGTACTCTGTCATAGGAAATCGAAAGGCCTAGATGGAACAAAGTATCAACAAGGTCACGTTTCCGAGTTTTTGTATGCATTAGTGTACCCAGGTACACAGGCAGAGGAGTCTCCCGATTGCTATTGTGTCTTGTAGATTCAATACTGCTGGTACTCCCTCTGCGGCGTGTGTAACAGTTGAACATCAACAGTTGTGAGATTGTGAGAGTAGGTGTTGATACAGATGATTGGCTTGACTGCTCTTCGATGTTAGGACCGTTCAAGATCATACCAACTAACGCTACAAGAGAAGTAGGCACCGACTGTTCTTGGCAGTGTGGTTCAAATGAACCACTGAAGGTTGTTTTCAGTTTTAACATGTCTCTTCGGACTATATTTGCAGCTCTGGCAAGACAAACCCCATCATTGTCAGTGTCCTGATCACATGCCTTCTTGAGAGCTGAGCCTATGTTTTCGTTGAAAGCAAGCAGAACATCTCGACCTGATTTGTGCTCCTCAAGGTCTGGAAAATATGTCATGATTCGATCTTTAAGTTTAGTTGAGTGAACACGTCCAGTCATGATGGTCCCAAGCTGTTCAATTCTAGTGGTGTAAAGTTTTGACAGATCTACCAGCTTGAACACTGGTGCTACAAGATCATTCATACGGGCATCATCTATATACGATACCAACTCTCCAAGTGCTATACCATGATTGACGTCATCTTGCTCATCCACTGTTGTCTTTGTGGCCCTAGCTTTGTTATACAGGGAGACCAGACATTTCACGTGATATTGAGCATCTTGTGCTATAAGGTCTCCTGCACTAAGTTTAGCAAGAATCGCTTTATCGCCTAGTTTCAGAGCAGCTGTTCTTACATGTTTATCGAGATCAAACGTGGAAGCTTTGCGCAGAGAATCAGTACCGGATGGCTTGTCACAAAAGAAACATTTTTCAGGCAATGTCTGCGCATCTACGGTCTGACGGGTGTACTTTCTTGAAGCACTTGTAGTGTCTTCAGTAGTAGACATTTTCCTCTTCTGTGCCCGTTGCAATGCAGTTTTGTTATACTTTAATCTGCACGAATCATGCCACTTAGCTTTGTGGTTCTGAAAGGTCGATTGAATACCATCTCCTTCATCAAGGCGGGACATGTCTAAGGATTTTGGCAAGCAGCCGATCTGACTGAAGCTGTGGAGATTATCTGCTAGAGTTTTATATCCAGACCCTGTGCTGCGCGTAGAATCAGCTGGACAGGAAAGGGTCTCAGCAGTGTCCTCTTGACATAACACGCACTTGTTCCAATCAGTCAAATAAGGCAAGTCTGTTCCAGATGTACTAGGCTGTTGGGGATCTAAAAGCTTGAAAAGTTTATTTGCCATTGTAATTCAGGCAGTATGTACCAATATAATTCAGTCAGTGTGAAAATGGGAATCAGCATCTAGCAGCTAGTTCATGAAAGTGGTTAATATGCATAAGAGCATTACCTGAAAGCAGAAACAGAAAAGCATTAATTTGTTAAAAAGTTCATAACAGTCACTTAAGTTATAAAGATATTGCATGGAATGTACATAGCAGTCAAACACACGCTTATTACATCGTGTTTTATATACAGTATGCACAACATTGCCGAATTAGTAGCCAAAATATACAATAATACCCGCCATTTTTAAAATGGCCGCCATTTCAGTCCAGTGATGAATCTGAAATGTCCCTACCTCCAAAAATTATTGTAAAGGTATGTACTAAATGTGTGCAAATTTTTATGCTTGTATCACTAAAGGCACAATTCTTCCAAAATTTTCACATATCTGCCGAACTAGTATAGGAGCTTCTATGCAAATGAATGAATAAAAATGCATAATTTGTGTATTTTCAATACAGAGAAAGTTCATTTTTTGTCGAGTACATTCTTAGTATACACGGTATGATAAAACAAGTCCATATTACGTCATAGTTCTTTTCCATTCAAGGTTAATGAACACATCAACAAATGAACGTCGGCACGAGAGCATATTCTATGAGATTTTTAACAGATAATTTATTGTATTTAGAAGAATATTATACAAATTAATAAAATTGTCACACAAATCTTATGAGCTTTCTCAACCAAACAGTATTTTGTTTTACTCTTTATTAACTTCAAACTTTACAATTAATAACAAATTTATAAATCTTTGGAATTACACGCGCATATTTATACATTGTTTCTGTATAACAAAGTTAGGTATGCCCTTGTGCCGAAGCTATTTTGTTGATTTCCTTCATAAACTTGTGTAGTAGTGGACGATGACATCATAATATGGCGTCATAATGTGTACATGCACCTGCTAGTGCATGTCCTGGGTACGAAGTTAGTATTATGATAAGTATAGCGATTTTGCGTATTGATAAGATCATTGCATAAAACTGTCTTTTTAACTTACTAACATCTTCCATAAAAGATTTTGAAAACATGATCCTCAATACACATAGGTATTTATCAGACAAACGTCTTCCATTAAATATATCGATTTTGAAAATCCTCTTTACACGTTGGGATCTACCAGACAAACAACAAACAAAATAATTAACACAAATGCAGGCATGTTAAGAAAGCACTTAAATTATATCCAGGAAAATCTTGACTTTTTCAAAGAAATTCATAGCCGTCGTTAAAAACTTTTATTATCTCCAGCATAAAACAACAAAGTGTCGAATGCCAAGTTGTGCACCACCACGACGTCATCACATGAATGTTATTAATAGAAAAAAATATTCCTTAATGAAAAAGTAAACCAGAACAAATTTTCCCAGCGTTTTAGTAATATCTATAATTATGTAATATAGTTGAAAAATATTTTGTAATCATAAAAAAGCTGCTAGAATCCCACTGTCCAATTGGGAAAATTATCATACATGTATCACACATTTGCATGAAACCTTACCCGATGTTTTTGCATTAAACACAAATAATCCGAGATATTTCTTTAAGCCATGTTTTCCCCAAAATTAGCAGCACTTTCCAAGTATTATAGAACGCAAGTTTTCGATCTGTACAAAGCTTATGTTTTGAAGTATCCAGCTTAGTGTTGTTCTTTCGCATTATTCTTATCTGAATGAGATAGGAATGCGCCGACTAGGATACGAAAATAACTGACTGTCTTCAATAAAACACATATTGGATGGAATGAAGGATATGGAGATAACAAACAATATTAAATATCAAAGTCCATAAAAAGTAATACAAAGTTGGAACAGAGCAATCACGGACCGCCGAAATATCGAAGGTGGGATCAGGTGCTATGGAGGAGTGAGCATTCCCTGTTGACCGGTCACATCCGCCGTGTGCTCCCTGTCAAGATCGGGAAATAACAAAAAAATCCGTCGTCAATTCGGTGTTTAAATAATTGAGTAACAATAAGTATGAAAAACGTCAGTCAGCATTTCACTCAGTGGTAAATTGTATTGCTGTGAAGGTCATTGTATCGACCATAGAACTTACGGAATGATGATTTTAAACGAGACTGCTGATACTCTTGTTTCATCGACTTTTTTTCTCGTTTATCTCGTTTTAGAAATTGTTCTCACATAAAGCAAAAGCATGCTCTTGCGTATCGAATAATTTGAGATATATGAACTCCATATGCAGGTGATGAACGTATATTGCTGCATGCTGCAAGTAAGGGAAGTTGACGATAGAAAAGTTAAAGTCATCACGTTTATCACAGAGCTTGGTTGTTAGATTAAAATTAATGTCTTTTGTAAGTAAAATAGCCAAACATGTACAAGATGTGTCGGACTCTGTTGCACCTTTTGTCTCAGCTCACGAGAATATATCATATATATGTAGGAATGGAAATAACCATTGTTATTTGACAATGCGTCGTTGATATATTTAAATGTTAAGTTGAAGACCACAGCAAGTGTTTTCTTCTTTTCATGCATTATATACCGTACAGCCGGTTATTTTGGCGGGGATATAATTTTGGCCTATTTTGGCGATTTATAAAAATTCATTAAAATAAAAAACCGCTAAATTTGTAGCCTACACACCTTGCGTTTGTAAATTCCCCATTTTTGAATGGTTACGGCAAATCACCGGTAACAAATAGTTATAATTAAAGATATAATTATCCATACTGACATTATTTTGATTAAACAAAAATATTTAGTTCTATAAGTTTATCTTTTTTAATTTGGATTTCATCACTGCCAAAACTTTTACTCCATTTGACCCTCAAGTTATAAAGGTGTCATGCTTGCTAAACAATGGGTTCAATTCATCTGTCATTTAAAACAGCACACTCATGACCAATGAAGTTTTTTCAACAATTAATGTTTTAAACTACATGTACTTGTTATAATTAAAAAACTGGTATCAATTAATACCTATGTGTGAAAGTAATTGCGCTTGGGATGGTTTGTTTACATAAACACAGACAGCGCTTGGAATGCATTGTCAGCAAAATGTATATATAAATGGATTTAGCTACGGAAAAAAATAAGTTCGTGTCCTACTTTCGATTTCAATTTAATACAAATATTTTACTTCTTTAAAAATGTTCTTTACATTATTTGTGCAGTTCAAATAAGAGCTACATCTGAATTTCCATATTTGGGGTGTGATTTAACAGATAGTATCTGCGTATTTCCGAGGATTTCCCGACACTTTGGCAAGTTTGGGAGGACGTGTGCAATCGTTACAAGAGCGCATTCTTAACCCTCGACTTAATGGTAATAATTCACCAAAATATTATCCACCAAAATTAATGATATATCTTAACAACCTAAAATCGCCAAATTTGTGTCCCGCCAAAAAAACCGGCTATACGGTATTGCATAAATTCTGCTTCATATGAATACAAAATAAGTCTGATAATAACGGAGTAAAATTGGTACCCATGGAAATTCGAATAGATTGTTGGAAGACCTTATCTTCAAAAATCACATTAATAATGTCAATTAGAAACTAAAGCATCTTTTTGATGTCAACTTCAAAGTTCTTGTGTGAGCAATCAGAGTGTGCTTTCACAAATTGATTTTGCAAATGACACATGACAAGGTAGGTAAATCCACGAGTTGCATTTTTATTGAAAAAAAAACTGTCAATGATATAAAAAAAAAGCCTGGACATTAATTTATCATGGGGTCAGGTTGTGTATAAAGTTGAAAAGTCGTAAGTTTTTAACGACGCCGAGTCTAATTATTTCTACCCTAGGGATTTTGATAATTTTTCATTAAATAATTTTTACTGTAATATTTATTGTTTTAAGATTTAAAAATCGAATGAACACCACCCCGATTTCTTAGGGGGGCATCTCAAAAGTTGTCAAATTTTACTATTGGACCCTATAGTAATTTGTTGGAAAAGCGCCAAATTTTCACATTTCCCCAACATTTTTGTATTTCTGCCTTAGAGATTTCTTCTTCAGTCAAGCAAAAGAAAGTTATATATTTCAAAAAGTCACAAAATTGGGAAATTTTGAAAAAGTTGAATGGGTCTTAATTACAAAGTTTATTTTTTTCGTTGCCCAAAACCTCTAAAATTGCCATATTGTGGTATAAATGCATGCAGTTGCAGATGATTGATCGGCGCAGAATTTTTTTTTTTGGTAAAAGATAGCAATATTTAGATTGCTAGTATGTTCTTTTGATGGTCTGTCATAAGTTTTTAGCATAATAAGCAAGTCATGTATCATAGCACAGCGTCGTGCATTGCTTACAAAATCGGAAAAGAAGAAGTATGTCGTTAATCGGACAAAATTCACACATAATATAAAAGAATTTTACTTATATCGTCTTAAAATCATATCAAAATCCTGTAAATTGGCATTTTGAGATTATGTTAATTCTATATCAAAATCACTATATATGGGAAAGATGTACTGTCACACTTTTGACTGCATGAAATTAAAACGCTGCTCAAAGTCATGCGCACTCGAATTAGACTCGGCCTCGTTCAGCTACTGATTTTCCTAAAATCTTGTGATTTCAAATTGTCCAAAAGTTCTTTGGAATTTTTAAGAATCAACATCTAATTCATACCACTTCTTGAATAAATTGCTACACAGTACTCTTGAAGTTTTTTCTTCACAACTGTCAATATCTAATATAAAAATAAATCAGCATATCTATTTAAAAAAACTTCATATATATATCATATTTAAAGTATTTGCTTCTAAACCCCTTTTACAATGAAGGATATGGAGATAACGAACAGTATTCAATATCAAAGTCCAAAAAAACAATACAATTTGAATACATAGGAGCAGATTTTAAAACATGTAGCTTATTAAATCAATATATTATGAAATTCATTAGGTGGAAATTGCATGCCTATATAGGAGTTTTTTTCCCCATTTTGTTTTATTTTCTCGGTCACACCCGCCGTGTGCTCCTGTGTCATTATTTGCGTTCTTGGCTTAAACGCAAAATAACAACGCAAAATGTAAAATCCGTCATGTCATTTCATTATTACATATTGTGTTTAAAATGTAATAACGCGAAATGTAATAATCCTCAATTTGTGTGAAAAACAGCGTTATTAAATTCTGCGTTTATTTCGACTCTATGTAATAACGCAAAATTTAATATTCCATGTTTATTACAGGTCATTGTTAACGTTTCGTTAATAAATTTTAACTTTTGCACAGTTGCTGACAAGGTCATTGTATCGACCAAAGAACTTACAAAATGATTACTAATTTCAATTCAAAATTTTAAACATAACAAAAAATACTCGGGTTGTTTTCGGGATTTCACTCAGGTATGTTAAATGATAATTTAAAATTTAACTCAAAAATTGTTTAAAAAGTTTATGCTTAGAAAGTCAATGAATTTTTTTCAAAAAGTTTTGCAACTAAATCTTTGTAATATAGCCCTATGCATTTGACCGGAAAAGTAATAGAAGTTCCGTATATTTGCTGCCCTTATAAAAGTAAAGGTCATTCTTCATGTCGACATTGCTTACAAAAGTTAAAACAGTGATTCGTTTATCATTCAGTTTTGCTGTTAAATTACAATTAAATCATATATTTTTTGGCATTAGAATATGTTAATTCTATATCAAAAGTCAATATATGAAATTTACTGTATTTTGACTGCATGAAATTGTCATAAGCTCATATATTTCATATCATTTTCCTATGATTTCTTTGTATTCTTTGTTTTTAAAATCGCTAATTCATACCTCTTCAATATGACACAATCTTGAAGTTACTTGTTGTCAACAATTAAAAATAAATCAGCTTATCATTTCAGAAATTTTAATGCACATAACTTCAGCTTTTAAAATTAAATATTATTTAGGTAAATATCAAAGTCCGTCTTTTGTCTGTCTGTAACGTTTCTTTCCATTGCACAATAATAATGAACATTAATATTAGTGTGACAATGAAATTTTCATATCACACCCGCCGTCCCTATTATCGGACTAAACAAGAATCACTCTCATTCATGTTTATATAACGGAGTAAAATTTTAAATCACCTTTTGTATATAATTATATTTGCTGACAAATAACTGCAAAGAATCTTATATAATGATTACTTTAACAAAACTGCTTTATTTTCATTTCACAGCTTGTTTACCGTTACTAATTTAACTCTTTTGAAATTTTACATACAACTTGTATGAATCAACTATGGAAGTAAACCCCTATTGATTTTGAGAAAGTCCTGTGTCAAAGTTCAAGGTTAAAAATTTATAAAGTTAACTTGTGTTTACATGTTTAAGGGCTATATTTTCTTTTCAAACAAATATCCTTAAACATATGTTTATTTTGTGGCATCTTTTAAACTCACCTATCAAATTTACCTCTTCGTTAAATTATTTAAAGTGATCAATCCTCAAGTTGTTGTTGAACATTTATTGTCATTACATTAAATTTTTGCAGTAACATACGGGAATGGAGAGTTATTAAGTGCGTAAAATAACGGATAACAGGTTCTCAGTGGACTTTAGAGGTTTGCCGTTATAATAATGAACTATTAAAACTGTTAAATAAAATTTTATCCCTCCCAGGGCATTAAGAATTGCAATGAAAATGTTTTAGGCAAACTTTACATCACCTTGTATAGCGATTAGCCAAATAACAGCGAAGAATCTTATATAATTACTTAACAGCTTTTTTTCAACACAGGATGATAGTTACTAATAATAAGATAATATTTAGCAACTTGTTGCAAATATGATCTTATTATTACTACATCCTGTGTTTAAAGATAGCTGTTAAGAAATTATAAAGTTAACTTGCACGTTACGCTGTTTAAGATATATTTTCTATTTCAAATCCTATAAACATATGTTTATTTCTGTCTTAAAACGTTATACAATACCTATAAATTATTTAGGAAGTTTGCACGTTGTAAATCTCATAACTTTAAACTTTTGCAGATACGGAAAGGAGAGTGCAAGTGCGCCTGGGAAACACTCAGATTGTACGGGATAATGCTACACCTGGTATGTAAAATTTTAAAATTGAGTTGAAAATTTGCATTCAAAAGGATATAGTATAACCAGTGTATGCTTTTAAATTCAAAAAGTAGGCTCACTAACTTTGTAATATAGCCCTGGCATTTACCAAAAAACTTATATCCATGTCCCATTGGCATATTTTATTTGCTTCAGTAAAATTCCTCTGGGATGTATAAACTTTAATGCAATGATCTTGAGTTTCTAAGAGTTTATATTATGTAATTTACGTTATTGGAAACAAATTGTCATAAATATATTTGCATGGATTTATTATTACTTTTATTCGTAGTTACTAAACGGTTCACATGACCTGTAGAACTGTTCTCATCCGGTTACTTACCCTTCACCACTTTCAGCATGTCACAGTTTTGCTCTTCCCATCATAGCTATGGTATATGACGACCTGTTGACTTCTGTTTACACAATGTACAACAAAGCCATCACTGCGTTTCTCTCTTAATGTATAATTGATTCTATCCGTTCAAAAACGTGTGCTTTTGTTTTCCTCTATAGCATACGTTTTATTTATTTCCACCCCTTAGAGATTTCCAAACGGGAGATCACTCTCAATGACTGTTTATATACTGTAGATCACTAAATTTTCGCGACACCTTATTTTGCGAAATAGGCATTGACTCTTGATAAGCGAGACAAAATTTTCACGAATTTTGGTTATTGCTTTATATAATCTTAAGGAATACTTTTATACGCGAGAACTTATTTTTCGCGAGCACACTGTCTCGCGTAATTACGCGAAAATAAAGTTCTTGCTATTAAAAAGTGATTTACAGTAAGTGAAGTATCCATTGTATTAAACCTTTTTTTCTCCGGAAACACTGCCTTGTCAAAGACCTTAATGAAGTGCCATTCTTGAATACAGGTTTTTTGTAGTTGAGATAATTGTTGTCCTTTGGTTTAGTTTCAGAAAATAATGTACATGTCTTTGCATTCAATGCTTGCCAATAGAGTTTTCTCATTTTTACTGTTAACCTTGTTGATTTTTTTTTTATGAGGACACCATACATGTACAACATAGCATGTTTAAAACATGTTTATTTACAAGATAATAATCATAGTAATCAAAGAGAAGTGATGTTAGACAAAGGTTATTTTAAAACAATTACATTCCCACTTTTTTTTTAACTTTCAATGTTTATGGCTGTGCAACACAAAAAGGCTAAGGTACTGATTATTTTCAATATATCCTTGTATGTAAGGTCACATAAAATGCTTTTAAATTTTATAGAAAACATTTGTAAGTCTACAGTATTTGAAACACCTTTCATGTAATTTTCAAATACCGGTACTTCCGATATACTTTGATTTCAACTTGATGTATTTTCTTGTATCGATTTCTTATACATACATGTACATGTTAGTTCAACTCCAAGTAACTTTAAAGAACAAGGTTCACCTTGGACCATTGTTGGCCCTGTGAGTTTCGAAAAATCAGAACTACTTAGTTTTAGTTGAAAATATGTAAAAATTTCACATGGACTCTTGGTGACTTCATATCAAATAAAAATGACGTAATTTTTTCTATTGTCCGTGTATTATGACGTCATGAATTGCATCATTTTCCTCAAATCTTGAAAATTTCTTTAAAACTGACCAAAGATTTAAGCTGATTAGGAATATTTTGCATAAGCCCCATCCTCTGATCTTAAACGTTTGATTATATAATGAGAGAATTTTTTCAGAAGGTTCTAATCCATGAAAAAAAATTGGATCGCAGGGTGGGCTCATATTTTTATCAATAGTTGAAAATGCTCAATTTGCCCATTTTCTTCAAAAATCAAGAACATTACAGTTTCACAAAGCCCGAGTTTCCAAACTTGGACTGTCATAGGAAATTTCTTTTTATAGGAAATGAAAGCATTAAGTCTCTACTTTATGTTGATGTTCGAAATGGGGTGTTATTGCTAAAACTCATGCTTACTAACAATCCATACCATGAGTATAGCGGCACCCACTCACTTCTAGCATGAATTGTAAAATGACATGGATCTAGATCTATATAAATAATTTCGTTCACAGGGAAAGTGAAGGATAGAGTACCTGGTATTCATTTATGTAATGAAACAGATAATAGAAAAAAAATATGATTAATACCGCAAATCACGACTAAAGGATTAGCGGGATCTAGGCCTCTTGTCAAAACTTATGTTTTTACAAACAATTCAGCACGGCGGCAAAGACGCCATTAAAAAACGTACATAAATCTAAGCTGTATTTGTTGATTTCTTTCAGCTCTAGAGAAACAACATGTCAAATATTAATAAAATTTGCTAATTACAGAATTCTAGCAAAACCAGCTTTCTTTCTCATTTCACCATGTAGTCTTCCTTTGCAGTCATCAGCTGTCGAAATTAATTCAAATATATTCATGCGCATCAATCAGATCACACTCGTAATTATTTGTGGTTACGATAATGGCCGAATAGTTACGATTGTATGTTATAAGTGAAAACGTTAAATTTTGCGATTATAACGTAGACAATGAATTAGAAACGAAAACATTTTAATGCTTGTTTTCTCACAAATAAAAAATGCATTTTATTTCATGATTTGCCCGATTTTATAGAATTTCAGGAAAACTACATTGTATATCGGAAGTGTCTTGAACGCTGTTTGGCTTTTTGTTGATATTGTCTATTTGAATAGTAACTGAGGCAATTGTGACACCTATACCGAGGGCTATGCTTTCAGCAAACCCGGCTAATAAAGTTCAACACAGGAAAATAGCTGACTTTTACTACAATCAAATGTACAAGTAGCTACATGTATCATACAAACTACAAAGTTAACTATCATTTTTATAAATACATTACGTTTCAAATATTTATTCGGAAGTTTACACGTTGTTAATCTCATAACTCTTAACTTTTGCAGATACAACTAGGAGAGTGCGACTTGGACATACTCAAGTTGTTCAGGATAATGTGGCACTGGGTATGTAAAATGTAGGGTTGAAAATTTGAACTCTAAAGGATTTAGTTAACCAGTGTATGCTTTTGAACTCGAATTTCAAATCAATTAATATATAGATATAGAGGGTACATGTACTTTATATGTTTGCCTTTTCCAGTAATATGTTTAACATTTGCAGGACAAGTCTTGAAAATATACGCCCTTTCAATGATTTGATAAAATGAATATGAAATCAAACAAAAACAGGGTTCACTTAGAGCCTTTTTTGTTCCTGTAGATTATCCAAAACGAAACTGAAAACTTTAAGTTTCAGTGGCGAAACTTTGCGGAAACTGTTATCGAGTATGTATATATAAGCCTCCACAGGGTTTCAAAAGTTTTCAGCCATGCTAAAAAATTCCATCCAGGGGGGTTTGGTTTTTTTTCTGGATAGTTTTAGCGTCCATCATGGAGATACATATTTGCATTATATGAATGTTGAAATAAGGGTTTTGTTTAAATAACACGCATGTCCATTTACGTAAGAGACGGGGATAATAAAATCTTAATGGTTCATGAATAGTATTTGAAAATTTAGGTTTTGAAAAAAGTGTAGAGAGAGGCAGGAATCAATTAAATAGTTTTTGAAATACTTTCTGACCATTTACTGATCTTACAGATACGAGCATTACGATCAGATTGGGAGGAACGGTTCCCTTCTAACAACATGAGAAGGTATGTTAATAAAGTTGATATAATGATTTGGAAAATCTCTATTATTGTGTGCTTTTCGAACTTATTTGTTTCAACGTCAGAGTAATCAGGCTCATGAGAACCAGGGATTCAGTGGGGCCGTACCCCTGATAAATTTTTAATACGCTATATTACAAGGAACAAGTCTACTTTACAGTTGTGTACCTTTAATTACGACTCAAGTTTTATTCAAATGTATTCCGTTTGTCTTCATTTAAACAGTAAAAACTATAACGTCTTCTTCACACATGTAGGAAAGTTCGTGGACATGACTTACATTTGCATGTTTTTTTTTTTAAATCATTGATAGCTATTTCACCCGCTTGTTTGTTTTTGAATTCAAAGAGCTTTGCAAATATTCTCAAATAGTTTAAGCGCATATTTTCAACTCAAAATTATAGAGTTCTAATATTTATAACGGAACATAAATATGCAAGCATCATTATGAGAAAGATATTGACTCCTTCCAGTCAAGTTTGATCAACAACTGGATTAAACACATATAAGTGCAATTGATGAAACGTATTAAGAACTCTTTGTTGTTTTTTAGGGACCGAAGCCTTTAATTGATCAACGCCATTTTGATTCGTACATTGAGTTAAGGGTTTATCTTAGATTGGCATTTAAATTTCCGAAAATTATTTGGTTTTTTTCTCTGTCCTTTGATTTTTTATTTCAAGTGAAAACCTGGTATTGTGTAAATCTGGAGAGTTTTACTGTCAATATTTTTTTTTACAGTTTTTTAGCATGCAATGCATTTGTAAAATAATTTCCTTCAAAATAGCACAACTAGAGTTAGTAACTTGTAAAAAATGAATATTTGTGTATTATAGTCAATAATTATTATCCGAAGGTTCACATACAGAATTCGAATATATTCATAATAATTTTATCCTTTTGTATACAGTAAAACTCGGTTATAGCAAAGTTCTGGGGATTACGTATAAGTAATAACTTTATATTAGGAAATCACAATACGCACGTTTTCCTTCAAGTATTACTACCGCATATATTAGGGAAAAATTTATTATAAAACTTACTTTAAATAGCGAAGGTTTTATTCTAAATTGAATTTTATATACAAATACTTACTGAAAATAAAGTTAGTTCAATATAACAAATATTGAAATCCTTGAAAATTTGTTATAAAAGATGTCAATTTCATTTTTTTTAAACTTCTATGGGATTATCAATCAGTTTGCTATATCCCTAAATCTGTTATATCAGAATTATAACTGTATAACTTTACAAAGTTTTGTAAAGAATTTTGATGGGGACCCCGAAACACTTCGCTATATCCGTCAATTTGCTATATCCGTATTCGCACTAATTAGTCAATGATTATTATCTGAAGGTTCACATACATGTGCATGATTTTATTCTTTTTTATATTTATATCTTTATATTTACATTTTAGTGTCGAACAGATGTAAATTTTTAAAAGTTTAGAAGTGTAAAAACTGATGTGCGGCATTTTGACTAAAATTGAAAAAAAATCGACTTAAAAATTAAATTCCATAATAATTGCAGTTTTGAACCTTACCACGTAGTGTGTTTATTTGTAAGCATCTTTACATGTTTGTACTTCTTAGCAATATATGCCACCACTTGATGTATTCAATGACATATAAACTTTTTTAAGAATATAAACGTATTTATCGTTACTTGTATCATCAATTTTTGTAATGAGTAGAAATCGTTTCAAACATAAGAATGCAAACATTGATAAACTTACTTTCTTTTTCCCTAACTCGTTTTCATGGAGAACAGAGTAAAAGTTCTTTTTTAATCATGTATATTTTCCATTGTCTTAATGACACATTTTGGAAATACTGTTTTCTTTATTTCATCAATGATGAAATCAATCATAAAAATCCAATATTAAGAAATAGAAAACCATAAGGAAGTGAAAAGCTTGTACATATATATAAACCCATTATTTTGTAATGAAATTAAATGTTTTGATTTACACTTTTTTATGTAAATATTTTATCCTTGGCATAAAAGGTCCCCTTCAGATTACTGTGTAATCGTTCTGTGTTCATTTTGCTCTTTTTTTACTTTTCAGTAATCTGTTGAATATTAAATCTTAGAATACTAGTAATCAATTCATTCAAGTTTATCATGGAATATTATAAATCCAACTGAAGTCATTAAAACCTGTGTTGAAATGTATTTTATACAAATGGATTAAATGAATATGCAATATTCAGAAAAACTCGTTCTTAAATAAGATTATTATCAGAAAAACATTCTGTGAGAAGAATAATTTTAAGGGTCAACATGTTAAAACCTACACCAACTGTGTTCAAGTAAATTAAGGAGATGAATAATGTTGTTTAATGTTTATAAAGGTTTTTTTCATTTTATATTGTTTTTAGATAAACTTATTTTCTCTGATATGTGTTCTTGTTTTTCTTGAAAAAAATATGTCATACGCCATAAGAGTGTTCATGTGGATGAATCAAAATATTTTTGACGACTCGAGCAAAAGGCTCAGTGACCTTTTCTAATTATTACAGAACGAGTTTGATCTTCATTTAGATTCGACAGAAAACTGGGTGGACTTGAAAAGTGAAAATTCCGTCGTTAATAAAAAAAAAAGTATTCTAAAACATTTAGATAGCCAGAGGAATATTTTTTCGATATTGTATTTCTGAATTGCCGATATATGCCTTGAAGTATGTTTGTTGAGTCATTTGGTACAAAATGTAAATTCATTAAACACGTTTTTTCTATTAATTTTCTTAGTCTTTGTCAACGCTCTACAATTTTCGAATTGTTATTTGTTTGCATTTTAAGTCAAAGAAACGATTAAATATTTGTAAGAAAATGTACTAATAAAAAAATTAACCCACAACACTTTTCGATTCCAGTTCACTGGTTACCCAATAAGCTAGCATCATTTCAAACATAATACACTGTATGGATTTCAAAATGACAATAAAGCAATGCATTTACACATTGCATTTTTTGGGAGAGGGTGGTCTGTATCTTCTCTCCATTCTTTCTTTCTTTTTTTCTTTTTATTTTTTTCTTTACAAATGATTGTTTGTTTTTTTTTTTTTGGAATCAAACAAACATAAATACCGTATCAAAATCATGGAGAGATGACCCAGCTAGAAGGCCACTTTCAAAAGTAACATTTAGGCCAATTATGAAGCTAATTTTTAATGAAATACGGTATCGGAAAATTATTTCTAATTCACAGAAATCCAATACATCAAAGAAATGCTAAAATTTCATTTGGCAGATCATTTTGCGTCAGATTCCTGCAAAATGCCAATTAGATGCATTGACGTTCTCATAAATATTTTCATTGCAATTTTAAGGTTCGTTATCATCAACTTTGAAACAATTCTGTTTTTCAATAAAAATAATTAACGATATGTATTCCGTACCAAAATCTCGTAATAATTTAATTTTAGTTGTACAATAACACGTCATTTAATTGGATACAAGATTTATTCTATATAGTTAAACATAAGTTGCTTACGTCACAATGAAGTTCCGCCTGACGTTACTTTTAAATTATGCAAAATTTAATTCTAAAACATAATTGTTTATATTCGAGACAGAAATTTGTATTGAAGGTAATTAAGGTTATTAAGCATTATTCAAGTGCGTAAATTTTGACGTTCAATAAAGAGAATTCAGTAGTTTGAAAAAAACATTTAATGAAAATACGAAACATGAGATATCTCAAAATATATAATAATACTTTACTGATCCTTAAAACAGGCTGAAAGAAATTTTGCAAAAGATCTTCCTTGTCTCATGTCTATTTCTACACGGAAAGTAAAGGCAATGTGAAATCAAGTTAAACGACATAAAAAACACTTCGGTATTCAATGAAGTTCGGAGATAAAGAGCAGTGTCCACGCTCAAAAGAACATTAAATAACCAAATCAAGAGCAAAGAAAACACGGACCCCCAAAACATCAGAGTTGGGATCAGGTGCCATGGAGGATGAGCATCCCCTGCCAACCGGTCACATACGCTGTGTTCCTTTTCATGATCGGGAAAAGCGGAAAAAATCCGTAAACACTTAAGTGTGTAAATACATGTAAGTTAGTATTTTAATATAATGATGTATGTGTATATTTTTGATACAACGTTGAATTAACTTAAAACAAATACATTACACCCGGCCCTTTGGACCTATGTCATATACATCTTTTTTTTGAAATTCAAAATATTCATCATATACTAAAGTGACATAGAGTATATGTCACTTTAGTATATGAAGGATATGGAGATAACGAACCGCATTCAATATCAAGGTCCATAAAACAATACAAAATTGAAGCAGAGCAAACACGGACCTCCGAAACATCAGAGGTGGGATCAGGTGTCATGGAGGAGTGAGCATCCCCTGCTGAACGGTCACACCCGCCATGTGCTCATTGTCATGATCGTGAAATAACGGGAAAATCCGTAGTCAAATCAGTGTATAAATAATGGACTAACAATTGATATGAAAAACGTCAGTCAGCATTTGATCAATGATAAATTGTATTTGCTGACAAGGTCATTGTATCGACCATAGATTTTGCTGACAAGGTCATTGTATCGACCATAGAACTTACGAAATGATGACTTTAAAAGAGACTGCTGATATTCTTGTTTCAGCAACTTGTTTGTCAATAATTTACCTCGTTTTAGAAATTGTTCATACATAGAGCATGCTCTTGCGTATCAAATCAACTGAGATATATACACCCCGTATGCAGGTGGTGAAGATACAAACGTATCATTGTGACTATACGCATATAAACTGGTTTATCAAGTTCCTTATCTCAACAAATCTTCGTCCCTCGTTCGATTTGATGTCATTTTATGATTCACACTGCGTCGTCTGCTTTAGAATAGGGGGTGCAAGTCGTTTGCGATATACCGTACGGATATTTTATTTCATGAAATAGTTTTTTTATTGTTCTCCTGTTTCTGAAGATGTAATACCCTCTCAATCGCTCTAATTTACTTGATCTACCTTTATAGTTGAGCTTCCTATAACGTTTCCCATGTACTTTTCTCGGGGCAGGTTGTTGGGTACATTAAAGTCTTTTTCAAATATATACTGAACGCAAAAGTAATTGACCCTACTTTAGCGCATTTCCGGAATAAGCAAATCGAAAAATTCTTAATTTAGAATTCACATGCAATGTCACGTGATCGCTATCCGTAGCTACGTTAAAATGAGTGTGCATATCTAAGTCATATAAATTTCTTTTTATTGTAAACACCATGCTCCATTATTTTGATAACATCAGAAAAAAAAACTTTTTGGTGAGTCGGTCATCAACCATTTGAATGAATATGTTCCATCTTCTAGTCATGTTGAGCCAGCGCCTCTGTGTCGGAATTAACCATTCAACTTCACTGTTACGTGTAAATGCAATTGTGGGTGCGTATCTATGCAATCCTTAAAAGTATTGAATAGCACTGTGTTGTACAAATAATGTCCAAACAGTAAGTGGGAAACACGGCAATCAGCCTTTGACTTTATGATAGATTGTTTTTGCTGACAAAATCATTGTGTTGATCAGCTGTTGATCATAGAACTTTATGATGACTTTAAACGAGACTCCTCATATCCATGTTTCATCAAATTGTTTGTCCATAGCTTGCCTCCAATATGCAGTTGATTAGAGTATATTGCTACATATCCGGAATAAGTTAAGGAAGTAAACGATTGAAGATTTCTTTGGTATATTTAAATGTCGAGATGAATGCCACAGCAAGCGTTTTCTTCTTATCGTGAATACGATTTTGAATAAATTCTGCTTTATATGAATGCAAAAAATGGTCTTCTACATGTAACAACGAGGCACAATTTTTGCCTAAAGGAATTGATGGATTGCAGCTTTAAGTTTAAAATCGTACTCAGAAAACCAAGAAGTGAATGCGACTAAAAGGATTGTACTAAACTGCAGTAAACACCAAAAGGTAAAATAATTTTATTAGGTGGGAATAGCGTCACACTGAAGTGTATAGGGACTGATTTGAGGAGAGTCCTTTTGAGAAACTTGTCATACTAGTATTATGCTTTAAGGTTACAATGCTGTGAAGTCTGCTCCATAGTAACAAAACTTGGTAATAAAAGAAACAACTTGTTAATAACAAGAGTTCCATTTTATCACACTGAATGAAACTTTGCTCACCAACAAAAACTATTTGAACATAATTATGACAATGTTCTAATCTTTTATTTCTTAATTGAAGTATCTAAAAATGACCCTCTCTCGAAATCTTCGAACAGGTAGCACTCATATTTACAATACCAATGCATACATACCAGGTATCTATTAATATGACTCATAATATTTTACAGATTTTATTTGTTATATTTTTGATGATATTAGTATCTATCTCAATTCTGCAAAGTCAGTTTTTATTTTGCTTTTAATATATGAGTTTCATAAACTCGTTTAGTTTTTAACTGAGGAAACTAAAGCTTGAAAATATACGTGTTCATGGTTAACAGTACATATTTATATGCTGACGTAATTTTGTATAATATAGATATCTATGATATTTACAGAAAATAACCACAGGCCAACAATACCCCGACAAATCGAAAGTTGAAATTCTGCGAAAAAGTAAATCCCCCAGAAACATTGTAAAAACGGGTATGGTGGAAGATTTTAGTGGCATATTTTAGTTACCAAAACGAGTGGTAAGTCTTCAATTATCTTACATTTGCATGCACATTCCAAGTATCTAATAAGGAAATTTAGTTAAGTGTATATTCATAAACAAAATAATTTTCAGGATGTCCTTAATCAACAATCAACAAACAAATTACTTAAAACCTTGCTCAATGTGCATTTAAAGTAAAAAAAAAATAACCAATTGTTTGTAAAACCTCTTTATCTATGATGCATGTTTAGTTAATCTGTACTTTTTATATTGTACAATATAATATGTAACTTTTAATTTTCATTTTAATTTACAGATATACAGCTGTATTTTATTTATCCCATTTACTTTTCTTTTCTTTTTTTTCTATTTGGTACGAGTGAAGCCAAGTAATCTTTATTTTCCCTTCTTTTCACAATCAATTAAGTATTCAGTGGGAGGATATAAATATTCAGTGGCCATTTAAATTTCCGTGTGTTACCCTGTTTAAAATGTGATTTTCAGAAAATACACATTTGAACAAAAGGTGTGTAATTCTATGTACCTGTGTCGTTAAACTGGAATTTGTGTGAATAAGTAGAATACAGAATGTTTCATCAGGTACCTAGTATAAAGGTCCCTGCTTATATCAAGCATTTTGTCTTCTGATTTCATATACAGCATTGTTCTATGAAATCAGGTTAATAAAATTATTTTTCTATATATAGGTAGAATAATTTTTTATCACCTGTACACTCCTTTATCTGCCGGATATTATTCATTGTAATATTTTTTTTTTTCATTTACAACTGTTGTGATGTCACAACGGTATTTGCGTAAAAGCGATGAAGTGAATTATTAAAAAAATGTTGACTCATTTATAAAAACAAATAAAAACATTTATTATCAAAGATATATTTTAAAAATGTGATAAAAACGATTCTTTCATGATTTGTGGCTATATGTTAATTTCATTGAACTCGTTGTGTGTTTGGTCTGCCTGAGAGGAAAAACATACAAATCAACCATGGGAGATCCTATATTGGTTCAAAATACAGACAGCGGCAATAATTGGTTGATATATATATTACAGTGCATTCACTGATTCGATTTGCCTTTTTTGTGTTCGAAAAATTATATTACTCTTATGAAAATACAATAATCAATAACTTCTTATATATACGTGCATGTTATATATAAAACAGTAAATTACAAGTTTCTGTAAACAATCAACACCGTCTAAGAATTTTGTAAATATATTTGTTTTATAATACCCTGAACTCCACGACCATTATCATACAGAAATTATAGGAATCATTTTTTTCTACAAATCTCCCAGAGAAGTAAAAAAAAATATCCAGAACCCCTAATATACAGATAGTTGAAACGCTAGCAATGAATATAAATTCATCGTGTGGGTAAAAAATTGCTTTTAAGATATATAACTTAAGTATAATCTTTATTATTTCATTTCAGATCATTAGAATCATAAAGGTTGGTCCAAACTCACCACTACCGATTGTCTCTTGCATCAATCGAACGAAACATTCCATTTTGACAAGAATACCTACGGTATATCTTTAACAATAGATAATGCATGCGCTTTCCAGTCAAAAGTAATATTTATATTACACAGAGCCCCCGTGTAGTGTTTGACATCTTTTCGTATTTTATATTTGTTTTTAAAATTACTATTGAAAAAAATTCAGAACTTAAGATAAAGTTTTTTAATAATACCAATTTGTTTTTGTTTTCACAGAAAGATTTTTTAAGGATGTTGATGTATTGTATGCGATGTAAACGGAAAACGGAATGCATAGTTAATCCAACCATTCCTAAAAGTCATAACCCGAAAAGAAAGGAAACCAGAATATCGGGGAGATGTACAGTGTGTGGGACAAATACGTCCATAATAGTGGTTTGATATTACATGTAATACACCTCTTAAACATAAGATGATATAAAGCATGGTGTGAATGTGATGTATACCAAAAGTTTATATCTTTGTTCCTTTCGCAAATAATTGTTCACAAAGTAATGATATTAGATATTTGTAGAATATGCATCTGTTACTATCATAAACTATGATGTGTTACAAGTTCATCTTGTAATGTATCCGTTTGAATTTAAATTTTATGTATCCTAATTAACATTAGATGTTTGTGTATAGCTAAATAGTATCAATGTGATAAAGGTTTTGGAAATCTAAAAATGAAATAGACATTGTAATGTTTTAAGTGTAAACTACAAGTCCTGTAGATTTTTGCTGCTTGAAATTTGTCTATTTATGTCGTTTTCATCGTTTAAAACCTTTCACACCGTGATAAATAAAGAAGAAAGATTGGACTTTATATTAAAAGCATTTTTTACAGATAAGGTTTCAACTGTCTGTATTCCAAATATACCGTTCAACAAAAGTTAGTAAATGATGGATTAAAATTTCTTCAAATATTGGGCCACATCCAAACGGAAAGGTTAAATATCATAGAAAAAAATTAGGATCAGTATATTTAATTAAAAATTTCATAACACACTAAGCTACGACGGCGTGTTCGTGCCATATTGACAATGTAGAAAAAAAAATTTAAATCGTTTGAACGATTTATAAAATCGTTTGAACGATTTAAGAAAACGTTTGTACGATTTAAGAAAACGTTTGTACAATTTGTCAAATCGTTTGTATAATTTGTGAAATCGTTTGTACAATTTAATAAATTGTTTGTATAATTTGTTAAATCGTTTGTACAATTTGTTTGTTAAATCGTTTGTACAATTTATTAAATCGTTTGTGCAATTTCTTAAAAAAGTTTGTACAATTTAGGAAATTGTTTGTACAATTTAGGAAATTGTTTGTACGATTTAAAAAATCGTTTGTACGATTTTTTTTAAATCGTTTGAACTATTTAGATATCGTTTGTACAATTTGTGAAATCGTTTGTGCGATTTAAAAATCGTTTGACATGTACGATTTAGAAAATCGTTTGTACGATTTTTTTCTTCTGATTCGGAATAGAAGCGTATTGGATAAGAAACCTGGTAAAGCTATAGTATAGAGAAGTCCATTCGCTGCTGACTATAACAGGTACAGAAACACTTATAATAAATTGTATCTTGTTACTTAACCCCTTCACTTCCGTACCGGTCAAATTGACCGCTGGCGCGTTAAAACACGACTTCGCGAAAATAAGATTTCCGTATCTATTTTATGGTAGCATGAAGGTATATAAACTATATATCACCTTTTTGGAAATTTTCTCTACTTTTAAAATATCTAAAAAGATTATGTCTTGATTGCCGGTATTTAATCGATTTTACGTTGTAAAGACAAACGTGACTTTTTGAAAATGGCGTAATTTTCCAAAGCAATTGCCGATTTTCCGAACGATTGACATTTTTTTCCTGATTAACTTTATAAAGAAAGTATGGTATATTCTTAAAGCATATTTTCTCTGCTTTTAAAATATGTAAAAAATATTGTTATTACTTTAAAGTATATTTTTAAAACAAGAATTTTCTTGCACTTATGTGTTTTTTCTCGATTTTATTAGTAATGTTTAAACAAAGCTCAGTTTTACGTTTATTTCTGTGTTGAAATAGGGAAAACAAAATAAAGCTGGTAAAAGTAGAGAAAATTTCCTTTCCAACAAGCCCTTACAGCCCTTCTTACGCCCAGTATTTTCTTAATTACGATAATTTGAATTTGTGACCTTCGCATAGTTTTTATGGAAAAATCGGTCAATATTTACCTGTAACGTCAAGGTCGACATTGTTGCGTCTTACTCGAAACAACAAATTCTTTTATAATTAAGACTTTTTTGACCATTTCAGTAGATATTTTTTACTAAAATAAATGCACAATACAAAAAAATAGATTTCAAAAAACAAATATATACTATCGTTCTGCATTTTGTGTGAAATGAAATGTTAATTTATTCATCCACATGTAAATGATGTAAATTTTATGTAGTGATATACAATGTTGAGAAAAATTGTAGCCTAAACGTGGCGATCGATCTTTACTAAAAAAAAAAAAACCTAGATTTTAATATCGTTGTATCTTGTTATACTGTATACTTAATTTGCAATTTAATTAGATCTATATTTGCACGAAATTTAACAATACAAAAACTCGCATTTATTTAAGAAATAAGGTATCATTTTTTGAGTTTTCTTGGGATGTAAAACGGGTTGGTCACATGATCAAATCCCATAAAGACCGAAGGGCTTTATGGAAGATTTGATCATGTGCCAACCCGTTTTACATCTCAATAAAACTCAAAAAATGATACCTTATTACTTATATTTACATTTGTGACTTATTCATACTTTATATTTGCCTGATTGTTACTTTTAACGTGTGAAATGCCTTAAATTTTCAAACCCAACGGCATGAATGTAATCCACTAAACGCGCGTCGACCCTTTATGACGTCACAGAGAAATTACGTCGAACGTTTATCCAAACGCACATCTATGACCTCTTGACCCCATACCTGTATTTACACAGTTGTAAAAACGCTTGCCTTTAGTAGTGTTATATAAAGGAAAACATTTGCAAATGTAAATATAATATCACATCCAATTCTATTCGAATTGGAGGCTTTTATCGAAGAAAGTGTTAATTTCCCATATTACAAAATCCATAGATCCGCCTATAATCCCTATAATCAATTAGAGTTATTCCCCCTGAGTCAACTTCCGTTAATCCTTTTTCATTCACAGACTATATGAATGAGGTTGGTGCAATTTTAAAGGATAATTTTTTGCAAATTTAGATATTTAGAAAAATAGTTAATGGGTATAATACATATGGATGTTTTTGTTATCTATTTGGTAGTTGTTTGCTGCAATCAATTTAGGAGTATTTTTTCATGATTTCCCGATGATCCTTGATTTTATAATGATAATTTTTTCTAGCGTCTGTTGTGGCCATTTTGTATTAGCCGACCACGTTGTATCTATATAAGTTTTCATTGTAAGTATGTGATAAGATATAATGATTATTAAGTCAATTATCTTGATCGTTAGGATTTATATCATATTGCTTTGGCTTAATTAAATTTTCTTTGTTTTATAAATTGATCCGACACGTTTCAGATTTCCATACCAAGGGGAGATAAAAAAAAAAAAAATAAATAAATAAAATAAATAAATAAAAAAAATAATAATAATAATAATAAAAAAATAATAATAATAAATAAATAAATAAATAAAAAATTAGGCTAACTTTATAAAAAGAAATAATAAAGCATGTGAGAATGAGGAGATAATTAATTTAAATTTCTTCTTACAAATATAAAAAATAATATATATATATATATATAAATAAAGAATTTTCTTTTCTTTTCTGAACACGATGCCACCGAGAGCTAAGAAGCGTAGAATGGCTCAACCAGCAGCGACTGCCACACAGCAGCCAAGTGGTAGTCAGGCTACGGTGTCTGTGAATTCCCAGACGTACTCGTCGACGGCGTCGGCAGGATGTCCAGTACATGTACCAATACCACCGACCCAGGCTCCATCAACTTCCGTTGTGGCGGAAGCGCAACCCATGTTGACGACAAGTGCAGGGCCATCCTTTGCACCGACCACCTCTGGAGCAACAATCTCAACTCCAACAGATGTTGGTACCACCCCTGCTCCTGTCCCATCAATACATATGATTGGTATGAATGTTTCTAGCACAGTCAAACAACGTATTATTAGTGGGCAGTATATTGATTTGGCCACATTGGTAACACCAAAATCAGGGTCTGATGAAAAGAAATTAGTTATGAATAGTATGGGTGAGATAATTTATAAAGATGCCAACCCAAAAAAGGTAGAAAATATTGAGCAATGGACTGACCTTATGCTCATATTTGCAAGTGTGTACTTGAGTGCACATCCCGCCAAGACTCTTGACCTACTTAAGTACATACAGACCGTAAGAATGGGTGTTAGCAGGGGGGCTATATCTTGGAAAGAATATGATACGCAGTTTAGGCTGCGCAAAGAGCAAAATCCTGTGTCTTCTTGGGGTGAAATTGACTCGGAATTATGGTTGATGTATATGCATTCTGGGCCCGCTTATAACGTAACAAATGCACCCAAAACCAATAATGATAAATGCTTCAATTTCAATTACAAGGGATCTTGTGACAAATTCCCATGCATGTATAAACACAGTTGTATTCGATGTGGTAGTAACCATCCACAGATACATTGCCTTACACAAGCCTCAAACACTGGGTCCGCACAAATATTTCGCCAACAAAATTCAAGTGGTCAATTCTATGGACAGTCAAGTTTTCGTCCACAAACCACCAATGCAAATACCAACTATAAGGGGTATTCAACCAATGCAAATACCAATTATAGGGGGTATTCCAGCAGCAACACCCAGCGCCCCACCTACTCAAGACCAAGATTCCGCACCCCGCAATCTATGGCGTCTAGGTTCAACGCCTATTAATGTACACGCCCTTAAAAAATGTCTCGTCCACTATCCTAACAGAATCATAGCAAATCGCCTAATCCAAGGGTTCTCTCAAGGGTTTAAACTTCATTATCATGGGCCTAGATTACCAATTCAATGTAATAATTTGAAATCCGCGGACGATCATCCTAATGAACTTAAAGAGAAAATCGATAAAGAAATTGAAATGGGGAGGATACAGGGTCCTTTCACGAAAATACCAATTTCTAATCTTAGGTTATCTCCAATTGGGCTAGTGCCGAAGGGGGATAATTTGGGCTGGCGTCTAATAACGCACCTCTCTTTCCCGAAGTTTAGTAGTGTAAATTCATATATAGATCCTTGTGAAACTGCTGTACAATATTCATCCTTTGATTCAGTGATTCAGATGATTGCTAAATTAGGGAAGGGGGCTTTCATAGGTAAGCGAGATATAAAATCCGCATTTCGACTTCTTCCAATATTTCCCGGCGATTTTGATCTCCTGGGTTTTAAATTTCAGGGTAATTATTTCATAGACAAATGTTTACCTATGGGGTGCTCCATTTCGTGTAAGGTTTTCGAGGATTTTTCTACAATTTTGCAGTGGGCTACGATACAGCGTTCTAAAACATCAACAATGGATCATTATCTAGATGATTTTATATTTGCTGGGAGGGATGCCCATTCCTGTCAAGATCTTATGTCGAATTTTCAAGACGTCTGCGATGATATAGGTGTTCCTATTGCCGAGGTCAAATCTGAAGGCCCTACTTTGGTTATGACATTTTTAGGTTTTGAGATAGATACTTATCATATGCTAGTTAAGATCCCCAATTCAAAATGCTTAGAGCTACAGGGTATTTTACACCATCTCGTTGTTCAACGCAAGATGACACTCCAACAATTACAATCTGTTTTAGGTAAACTGAATTTCTTTACAAGAGCCATAAGACCAGGTAGGGCATTTCTGCGTCGGCTTTATAATGCTACAATAGGAGTTTCAGAATTACATTATCACATAAGGATAACTCAATCAATGCGTCAGGACTTGTACATGTGGATTAATTTTCTTGAATCATTTAATGGGACTGTGTATTTTTTAGATATTGAGTGGACGTCAGACAACAACATTAATTTTTACACAGATAGTTCCGGTTCGTCTTACTTGGGATGTGGTGCTTATTTCAAAGGGGAATGGTGTTTTTACCCTTGGCCAGAGACCTGGGCGTCCAATGACCTACTTAAAGACATGACCTTTTTAGAGTTAGTTCCGGTGGTCTTGGCCGTCTATTTATGGGGTAACAAACTCGCTAATAAAAAGATCATTCTCCATATAGACAATCAAGCTGTAGTCGCTATAATAAATAAACTCACTTCTAAATCAGAGCGGGTCATGAAACTACTTAGACCATTTGTCCTTGCTTCTATGAATTATAATATTCTGTTTCGTGCAGTTTACATACCAAGTAAAGACAATGTAGTTGCTGATTCAATTTCTCGTAAGCAGTGGGCCAGATTCCGACAAGCAGCTCCACATGCCAGGGAACACCCTTGCCCAGTGCCCCTATCTTTCCGCAACATCATCTCCAGCCTGAGTTTGCTAAACTTTTAGACGCCTCAGTATCTGAAAACACACATAAATCTCATCGGGCTGGAATGGCAGCATATTACAAAGTATGTAGACTCATTGATTGCACGCCATGGCCCCCTACATTAAACTCAGTCGTGCAATTCGTTTTGCATTCATCGTCATCCGGCCTCGCATATGGTACCGTGAGGTCATACTTGTCTGCCATTTCATTTTATTGTAAATTGCAGAGTGTTCACGATCCAACCCCAGAGTTCTTGGTTACAAAGTTATTGCAGGGCATGAAACGTTTGAGACATAAAGTAGATACTAGACTGCCAATAACGAAAACAATTTTGCTAAATATTATTCAAGTTCTGCCCATAATATGTACCAATGCTTTTGAAACAGCTCTTTTCTCGGCTGCATTTTCCCTGGCATTTCATGGATTTTTAAGAGTTGGCGAATTAACAGTTAATACAAGAGAAGGTGATCAACAAAACACAATTCAATTCGACAATTTGTCCATTAATCACGAAACGCAATCTCTCTTACTGACTATCCGGTATTCGAAAACGGACCAGTTAGGTAAAGGCACAGTACTTCAAATAGATAAGCAGGGTGGTGTAGCATGTCCATATCAGCTCATTACTAAATACGTCAGCATCCGTCCAGAGGGTTCAGGTACATTATTTCGACACTTCGATTTATCCCCACTCACACGATATCAATTTACGGGGGTACTTTGTAAGGCAGTAAAGCACCTAAATTTGCCTGGTATCTCAGGATACAAATCTCACTCTTTTCGTATCGGCGCGAGTACTGATCTCGCGTTAAAAGGATTTTCAACTCATGACATTCAGAGATCTGGTCGTTGGAAATCTGATTCTTACAAATCCTACATTCGCATACCAAAGTTTTAATCTAATTTTAGATATACAGACAATATGGTTGGTGGGTTCATCAATAATCAAGCACGCCTTTTTGGAAGCTGTATTAAGACCAGGTGGTACAAATTTGACATTAGAAAGAAAACACATCTCACTGTGGTGGCAGGGTTATAGTGGCCTCCAGTTAAGTAAAACTAAACAAAAGATTAGAACTCTTGGAAAGGTGGGCCCTGTACCTAATTTCATCCTTATACATTGTGGGGGGAATGACTTGGGCAATGTATCGATCAGAAAAATAAGGGTGGTTGCAAAGCAGTTGGTTTTATTTCTAAGGAATCACTTTCGAAACAGTAGGATTATATGGTCATTTATACTTCCGCGTCTCCAATGGCGCTATTCAGCAAATTTAAAAGCTATGGAAAATGCACGCAAACGGGTTAATTCTGGTATAGCTGCAATTGTCTTGCAATCTGGGGGCGCAATAATTCGCCATTCAGACATTAAACCTGATCCAGCTTTATTTTTACAGGATGGGGTACACTTATCCTCGTTGGGGAATAACATTTTTCTAAACTCTCTCCAGGGGGGACTTGAGGCTATCGTTGCCCATGGTCAATCCTGCTTTCCCAATTAGCAAGGGTCCTGGGTACGGCTGTTCGTATATGCCGCTCTACCCCCACCATGGTGGCGGAGTTCCCTGGTTGAGTTTCATTCTGATCCTCATCTCAGGGAACTTGTGGCGTATAAGCGGCATTTTGGTAATTATATTGTAAGCTTTGACCTCTGCACCTCCCAGGGTCAATGCTTTCTATATATATATATGGTGAACTTTGAACTTTGATGTTGTGAACTTTGAACTTTTGATGTTGTATGAACTTTGACTTACCACTATATGAACTTTGACCTTTGGTAATGACCTTGATATATGATTTGCTTTGATGTTGAATGTTGTTTGTGCATTTGATTGGGGCATGCTCTTGTCTTGGCTGCCCATTGCCCATATGATATTGTTTGTTTTGCATTTGAAACTAAATAACAGCCGTGCCCATAATATCGCCACACTTTAATAAAATTAATTTCAAGTTACCATTTGTTTGCGTTACACTTTTCTGAGATAATATCACATCCAATTCTATTCGAATTGGAGGCTTTTATCGAAGAAAGTGTTAATTTCCCATATTACAAAATCCATAGATCCGCCTATAATCCCTATAATCAATTAGAGTTATTCCCCCTGAGTCAACTTCCGTTAATCCTTTTTCATTCACAGACTATATGAATGAGGTTGGTGCAATTTTAAAGGATAATTTTTTGCAAATTTAGATATTTAGAAAAATACCCTCCTCACCCAACCCTTATTCGAATAGATTTTTGCGCTGTGTTTTTCTTTCTATTGCAGCTGTCCTACAAAAGGATCACTTATTATCAAATGGTACGGCTGTTACAAGAAAAAGTCTACCTGGAGACCAACTTAGATGAACTTTTCGCAAACCTTGGCCACTGCTCCTCCCAGGGCCAATGTTTCCTAAACAGTGACTGATATATAAACGACAAGTAAAGAAGGCACATAAGCGGCATGTAATTCGTAATAAATATATCGTAAATAACACCTCTGGCGTATAAGCGGCATTTTGGTAATTATATTGTAAGCTTTGACCTCTGCACCTCCCAGGGTCAATGCTTTCTATATATATATATGGTGAACTTTGAACTTTGATGTTGTGAACTTTGAACTTTTGATGTTGTATGAACTTTGACTTACCACTATATGAACTTTGACCTTTGGTAATGACCTTGATATATGATTTGCTTTGATGTTGAATGTTGTTTGTGCATTTGATTGGGGCATGCTCTTGTCTTGGCTGCCCATTGCCCATATGATATTGTTTGTTTTGCATTTGAAACTAAATAACAGCCGTGCCCATAATATCGCCACACTTTAATAAAATTAATTTCAAGTTACCATTTGTTTGCGTTACACTTTTCTGAGATAAATAAATACGACTCATCACTGTATGAGTTGATACGAATTGAAATCCGCTATGGCAGTAAACAAACAACATGATGAACATGATGGGGATCCCAAATCTGAACGTCAATTTTCATGATTATTTCACGACGAAGATCATCACATCAATGAATCAAATAATACGGACATGCCTTTGGTATCAGCAGGTGAGAATACGTGTATATTGACTGAATAGTTTATAAGTTTAAAACGCAATTAGTTCACGTTCAAAAGAAAACTAAATGTACACGTACTATAAATAGATCTTCATATTTCAGTGTGCATATTTCGTATTGTTCAGCCAATTTTGTGTTGCTTTTAAACTTTGATGCCATTGACAATCACTCGAAAGTTCAAAGTAAAATAAAGTTGCCATAATAATGGATAGTTGTTTTCAATATGTGTACCAGTGTGTACATGTACCACTTTCACATTGAATTTTTAGGGTGCTGGCACCATATGCAACAATAGATCTACCTTCATCTGTGAATACATGTACCCACTTGCTAAGCCCACCATGAACTACGAAGGCCAATTAATATGTAAGGACACCAGTTAACAGGTAAATTTTTGTTTTGGTATTGAAAATTTCTGTATTTCTAAAATTTCAAAAATAAAGTCAAATTTCATTTGTGTCATTCTCATGATATTGCATTCATACAAGTTTATAAACATTTGATTTAATTATTTCGAAGAATAAGTGTTTGAAACACATAATACTTATGATGCTTGATTATTCATACAAACACATTATTTAAACACGTAATATCTATTTGAATGAATGCCGAGATATGGAACAAGCTGTTTTTGTAAACTGCTGTTGTATTTCCAATCTGCATAAAGTATGTGGTTAAAATTTCCATTTTCTCAATTTTTCAGACACTTTCCAATTATCGTACATCGTACATGGGTGGTCAAACTCACTGGATGGTTTATCAACACTCCCACGCTCATGAACAGCATTGCCCCAGGAATTTTGCCCTGAAGTAACATTGCAGTCTATTGTCTCCATTCTTTTTACAACCCTGGCAGCCATGCAGGTATGCAATCTATGAAAGCCATGAAGGGACATAGAATTTTTAAAAATTTATAAAAGTAAACCGAGTTCTCGATTTATACAATTCATTCTCTCGGATTGACAATCTTTCATAACAAATTGCCAATTCATTCTCACAGATTGTCAATTCGTTCCCTCAAATTACTCTTACTTTAAATGATCCATTCCCTCGGAATATATATAAAATACATGGTTACTTGAAATCTTGAAATATAAGCGATATTTGGGCAAGGGTAAGAAAATGTGATAGAGGGCGAGGCTTGATGAGCCCTCTTACGTTTTCGACCCGAGCCCAAATATCGCTTATATTTCAAGACAGTAACCATGTATTTTGTTTATCCTGCAACAAAATTTTATATTTGAGCATCCAAAACATGCTTATTCCGACAGATTTAGGCACATCTCTGCAGTTGAAACTATGAAGCCATGGCGTAAACATTGCAGTGTACGTGACGTCACAATGCTTTTGGAACATCGGAATACATGCACAAGACTTTATTAGGGCGGTGACTGGATAAAGCTTTGGTTTATTAGGTTACCTTTATTAGGTCAATGCAAGGGGTAGTTGCAGGATAAAAACCCTTCCCATGATTTCATTAACTAAAAATTATTTATCTGTACATATCGGATATGGTAATACATGTTTAAAGAATAGAATATTGTAATATTTTACACCCAACCTTTTATTACATATTACGGTCCAAAATGAGAAAAATACACATTGAATCAAAGTGAAAAAAAAATTGACCCAGGATCAGAAAACAATTCCTTGATTTAAATAAAACCTCACCTGAATTAATAAAAGATTTTAAAAAATGCTAATGTGGCTCAAAATATTGATTCATATTTTGGACAGTGTATGCAATAGAAGGAAGCAGCCTTTCAACTCAAACAAGACTGGTTGATGTGATACATGAACATTTTCAAATCCATATGCTAGTACTGATATTTGTACAACAAAAAATCTTAGAGGTTTTTGTATTAAGTGTATATTAGAATAATTGAAAGTCCTAAATAGTAAAAGTGAATATGGGTCCTGTGTAATCATAATATTTCTAAAATAAATATATGTTGAATTAGGTATGAAAGAGGTTGGAAATGACGGTTGCTGAAACAAAATAAATAGAACGCACAAATTGATTATAATGGTTGGATGTATCTGTACATATTTGTCATGAAATCCAAGAGCACAGATTGCCAAAACTGGAAGACTGACGTTGTAACAAATCGAGATCTCGAATTATTAATCTGTGAAAACGAATTACCAGTATGTAATTCGAGATCTCAAATTATGAATCAAGGGGGCGAATAAGTAATCCCTAAGATCAAATTGTGTAATTGGAGATCTCGAATTATAAATCGATGGAACGATTTAGTAATCCATGGGATTGGATTGTCTAATTCAAGATCTCATTTTTTACTTTTTTGAACATTGATGTGTCCCTTCATGGCTTTCGTAGCAAGCTAATTAATCTAATTAAAATTAGATATTCCATCCACTGCCAGATTTTTTTATATGTTGCTATAGCGTAAACAGAGGCTTTAGTCAGATTGCCATATATGCTATTTGTTTTAGTTCAGTAATTTTACCATGATGGTTTACTACAAGTTTGTTGAGTTATCAGTCCTGATACATTGACTTAGCAATATCATTTAACTACTTGAATCATATAATTAATACAATATTAATTTTAAAAGGAAAATCAAATAAATGTAGTATTTTTAGCATTCTTAATTTTATTTATAAATGTAAATTCATATACACAATGACATGTATCTGTTTCAAAATATATAAATCTTTTACAGGATAGAAGCTGATCACTTGTACTTGAGAGCAAATAATAATGTCTTGGACAAGTACAAGAATTTCCTCCAGTCTTACAGAGAAATGACAGTTGATAAAAGAATGGTGGACACAAAGTAAAAGTGCTCTTCAACATTTTGTTGAAGATTTCAGTCTGACTTGGAATTCGTCTTGCAATATTTCTGGATTTGTATATTTGGATATAAACATCACATTTTCAACTTATTGACTAAACAGTTTTGCATTAAATATTGCCAATGCTATGTATTATTATTATTTACCTCAAAGATAACATGTCAAGTCTTTATTGTACCCCTTAATCTCTGTTATACCACAAAAATCTTGTAATGAAATCAATTAGTTTATTTTTTCTTGTTAGATTAAATCCATGAAAATAAAAATTATTTTTAATGGCATCAAGAGAATGGATTTTTTTGTTTAACAAAAAGATTGTATACATGTTATGCTAGGGGTTTGTAAGAAGCAGACCAGAATTCTTTGCTTGCAAATTTTGTTGTTTGCCATTTTTATCACGTCAAATATTAAATGTTTTATCAATGATTGAAGCATTTCAAAATTGATATTTACTTACAATTTAAAGCAGAATTCTGTACTGATATGACCTTGACCCCCTTAAGAACAAGAGTCAAGGTCAATTTTTAATACAAAAATGTTATTTCATCTTTATGGCCCATATCTTGCATACAATATCATGAAATATACAAAAAGTGTCGAGAATGTGTCCAGAATGTGAAATAAAAAACATGTATATAGCCAAAAACTTTAAAAAGTTGTTGCTTAGCAACCACTTAAAGGTCATTAAACAGATATTTGAACTAATATGATGCATGGATATTGCAGCTCTGATCCCTTCTTGAGAGTATATTCAGAATTTTCCATTTCAGCATCCATTGTGTAAAATTATGGCAAGAACATTGAAAAGTGTTGAAAAAAATTGATGAAACTTTTGCACTTATTTGACCTTTGACCTCCTAAAAATAGTTCTAATGAGGTCAAACTTTAAGACAATTTATCTGCTGTTCATCCCTTGTAATTCTATGACCTCACATCTAACTTTTATATGTGCTGGGATGCATAAATGTGTCTAGGATGAGTAATAAACGAAAATTCTTGCCCGAAAATCAAAAAATTCTGGGTTGCTAAGCAACCGCTTTTAAGTAGTTATATCCAGAATTGATAAAAAAGTTTATATGTTTTATGTAGTACAGTATCATGCTCTTTTGTGAGTATATTCAAAATTTCTATTTCAACATACATCATAGTAAATATTTAGCTTGAAGATTAAAAAGTATCAAAAAATCCCATAAAATTTTGCACTTAATTGACCTTTGACCTCCATTTTTACTAATAAGGTCAGTTGTTGAGTATCTGAATAGTCATAAAATATCATCTCTAAGACATTGCCTACAAAATGGTATGCAATATACCTAGCTTTCACCTTGAATAAAAAAGTTGGAAATAATTTAATAATGTCATATCAAAAAGTCTCCAAAGTCACCTAAAATGTGCCGGTAGAGAAAGGGTTAAACTGCATGAAAATTATTGTAATGTTATAATTAGTAAATCATCTATGATGACAAGTCGAATCTTCATAAAACTTCATAGACCATTAGACATGACGAGATAAAACATCTACTCAAGGTCAATCTGACATCCACTACTTTTTACTACTTTAAGACTTTAGTTTTAAGAGTGAGATGCAGCAACCTTTATTTGTAAATAACCAATAGAAATGATGTATACATGCAGTAATTTCACATGCAGTTATTTCATATACCAGGCTTTTATAAAACTTGTTTTTTGTTATGATACCGGACTATCTCGGTATTTCAACAATTTGAATTTTAAAAAATAATTTCATAAACGCTCTTCAATCAATGTGAAACCACTATATCTAAAAATTAAAGTTTGAATTCATTTGTTCTATATAAGACAAATTCGGGTTGTTATTCATTAAGGAATAAAGCTCCCCTGCTCTAAATTACATTTTCTTAAAACACCTTAACGTTGATTTTCAGGATAGACTTGTAGCATTGGATTCAAATGGAAAATGCATGAAGCATGAGGTATGAAGTGGTGCTTAGTTTTCAGAAATAATTTTTATTGCGGACAATGGTGCTAAGAAATTGGCAGTTCATTAAAACAACATTAAATTAGAAATATGAGGTATATGCATAAATGATAATTACCTTCATATCCATTAAATTCCTATCTACAAATTAAAACAGTCCTGCTTCGTAAGTCAGAACATATAATCACAATGTTACCTGTACTTGTAAGAAAAGAATATATCTACCAAGAAGAGTTATATTTCTTGAAATATTTTGTCTATGGAAAAATGTGTGTAATACTTATTAAAAGATTTTACATATGGTACATAATACATAGCTGTCTTTTAAAATTGTGATTAAAAACTAAAACTGCGTACATTTGTACAGATTTAAAAAAAACATTAATTCTAAATTTTTTCATGTCAAATATAATTAAACAAAATACGAAAAATATAGCAAAAAGGAACTATAGGACCATTTGTCTGACTTGTGTTGGGTTTGAATGACTAGACGTTTGGACTCTCTGGCGAAATGTACTGAGTCTAACATTAGACAGCTTATATTTTACACCAAAAGATTTTTGAAAATACCATTCGAAATAGTTTCAATGAAATATATGGAGATAACGAACAAAATTCAAGATCAAAAGTCCATAAAATAATACAAAATAGGAGCAGAGAAAACACGGACCTCCAAAACATCAGAGTAGGGACCAAGTGCCATGGAGGAGTGAGCATCCCCTTTCGCCCTGTCACGTCATGATCGGGAAATATCCGTCGTCAATCCAGTGTATAAATAATGGCCTAACAATTAGTATATTAGTATATATGTAAAACGTCAGTCAACATTTGACTCAATGATAAATTATATTTACTGACAATGTCATCGACATTATAAATATAAGTTATTCAAATTCATCTATTTACAAAAAACAAAATAAAGTAAAAATTATTAATTTTATATTCATCAGTAAAATCAAATCAGTTATGGTTAAACGTTGATATCATAATTAAACCTACAAACTTGTATAGTGCGGTGACCTTTAATCAGTGGAAAAATTATATGGGGTCATCTCAGGTAATTTATATGTAAATGGCGTATCATGTTTGCAAAGATAAAAACTAGGTACGGAATTCGAAGGTCATTGATTAGCACAAAGTGCATCTTCTGAATTGACCTCTTAGGATATTCACTGCCTAACAATCTTAAAAGTGTTTGGGGAAGTGAGCTAGTTTATACTTAACCCTTGACTAGTATCTGTATTCATTGCTGGTAAAAATGTTTTTTAAAGTTTTATTGATGATCAAAAGTATACTATTCTCAATTGTTGGATTTATAATAAATTATTGATACATGAACCGTATGAAGATATCGAACAGTATTCAAGACCAAAAGTCCATAAACAATACAAAATAGGAGAAGAGCAAACACGGACCTCCGAAATATCAGAGGTGGCATCAGGTACCATGTGTATGAATAATTAGAACACTGCTTCGGGTAAACAAGATCATTATAACTATACCAGATACATCATATAAACTGTATACACATCACTAATCCTGTATTTGATCACTTAAAGAGAAATCAGCTGTCATGTTTATAAAAATACATGTTAAAGAATTGAAAAAAAAACAAATTTTGGAAGTATTAATTTTTGATCGACTGAAACATAAATTTTTCAAATAAGTTTTTTAAATGAACAATTAATGAATTTTCCACAAATAATGAAAAATAATTGCACTTAAATTTCGGCCTCCGCTGAGAAGTCACTCATTATTACCGCAACAAGAGAGTTTTACTCACTAGAAAATCTATAAGATATTCATTGACGAAGAAAAAACTGCGTAGTAAGAAGTCATGATGCCGCGAGTAAAAACACTTGACACGTGATCTGTAAATAAAATGAGCAGATAAAAAGGTTAAAATACGCAGTTTATCGTTCATTTGGATTTAGATTAAGTAAACTACTCAAATAATTGTACTCTTGAACGTGTGCACAAGAGTCACAAAAGGTATGTGTTTAAGAAAATTATTAAGTTATCTTTTTTGTCCTGTCTTTAATTTTTTTATTCTTTCTCTTAAAAAACACCTTTAGAATACAAAATATAAATAAATTGAAAATTATAGGCTTTAGATTAATATCGTGAGACAATAAAAAAATAATAAATAATGTACTAGTACTCCTTGAAATGAAAATGAAAATAAATTACAGAAATCGTTAAAATGTTTGTCGAACATACCGGTACGACTCAGAAAAATAATTCAATTATGTTTTTAATCTAACTGTTTTAATTCAAATTTTAAAGTCTATTTCAAAGGTTTATAAATCTTATTCGAAATATTGTTCTTTAAATTCATATTTCTATTTCAGTATTTCTGTTATTAAGTTGCCTCCTAAAACCAATCGCAACTCGACACATCAAAATTATATTGCTTTCTATCATTGTATCTTTCTGTCTGTCTGTTTCTCCGCAAAATCTTCAGCCTTGTCCACTTCTTTTGATTTTTGTAACCTTAATATTTATATGTCGCATTTTATTCTTTATTGCAAGACCTCGACCTCTCTTTAGAAATTAACAAATCTTATATTGACCTCGAATGTTGAACTCTTTGAATGGTGTTATACAAACTTGATATGATCAATTTTTCTCTGCACCACTTTTGCTAAACATTTTCTTATCCTTAATAGTGATGATTTTTTGTTTGTAGATTTTTCTATCATCTTTTCTCCATTACTTTTGGATAAACGTTGTCAAATTATATGTTTTTTTAAATCAATAATTTGTAAATTTGGTGGGGTGATATGCATGTGCCACTGATTTTGTTTCTAATAATTCCTTTTATTTTCTTGCTGTATGTCATGTAGTTTTTAATTTATAAATCTGATAAAATATTTAATAGCTTCACCATTTAATGCAGTTTTTGATATACATGTAATATTTATACCTACCATGTCTATAAATATATAAATCTGAATATGTGTTTTTACAAATACAAAGTAAAGATTTTTTATTTAAACTTCAGTTATATGTAATGGATTTTTTAAACCGTACAGTAAAAGCTACACAACCAAGTTCTTATGTATATCTGCCTATGAATGACACCTCACTTGAAAGGTTAAAATTTGAGTCAGATCGTGACCTTACAAGTTTGATACATAAAATGTGAACTATTTTTATAACTACGTAGTAATAGGCCACTGACGTACGTTGTTTTGTTGGGACCTCGAATAAAAAACTTGAGTCAGCGCGTAACCTTAGAAGCTTTGTACTACGCATATAAGGTGAAATATGTTATATCCTCGTAATCGCTTAACGACAGTGCAATGCGAACATCTGCAAATAGCTGTATTTTTAATACTGCGTTTAAGTCGCAGGGGATCGTAATCTAATTTTAGAACTGCGTAGACAGCAGCCTGAATGATTTTGATTTTAAGAAAGAGAGATTAATTTATTCTTTGTTCGAAGTACTTCCCAGGGCTATATTTACAAGAAATAAAGTTAGCTGTGTCAATGATTATTCCAAAGATTTTGAACCAAAATTATTTTTCAAATACGTATTAAAAATAACGATAGCAATTTAACTGAATTTACATAAAATTGGATTGCCTTATTTTGTTTTTCTTACAGTGGCAGATTTGTGTTTTAAATTATTTCTTACTTATTAAATTGACATAAACATGACAGTTTAGTAGCCGTCTAATACGAAAATTAAATTGGAACGCTTACAATGTTTTGTATAATTTCAGATCCCAAATAATCAGCTCAAACCTTATAGGGTTAATAAAGAGTTCTCATCTCAATTTTAAGGTATAGTTATTTTTCTTTACATTAAAGTTCAGAATAAAAAAATATCACGTTTTACATTCAGTGATGATTCAAGGGGAAAAGATTTTAAATTGTACACATTCTCATGAGACATACATAAACTTATTAACGTAATCTAATTAAACTTGAGAGCAAATGGTTAAATTTTCTTTTTTCTGAAAACAAATTTGATTAATTTTGATGTTATCAATTTATAGATTTTTTTGAACAACCACAAAAGACAGCAAAATGAAGATGTTTTGTGTGAAATGTAATAAAGAAACCGAATGCGATGTGGACCCCACGATCCCGGAGACTGATAACCCAAAAAGACAAAATACAATACGAGTTTCGGGAACTTGTAAGGAATGTGGCTCCAAGACCTCCAAAATTGTCGGTTAACGGAGAGATTTCTTTATATCGGTTCATAATTTTATTCCCCTCTGTATCAGAGCATGTTTTACTTTTTATACGTATTAAATATTATGAAGTAATCAATAATGTTTTGGATATTTTTTTTAAATGTATATTTTTTGCTTACCATATTTGTAAATGAAATTGAATTTGTCAAAAATAACAAATAATAAGACCCCAGCCCCCAGCTCGGTGTATTTATTTTAATATCCTTAGCCATTAAATATTTTTTGGCAATTATCAATATTCTAGAATATTATTGAAAAATTACATAAGTCTATTTACATTTTTTGTCACCTCTAAATATCCTGAACAGGTTTCTTTTAGATTTGATAATTCATCAATTCAAAAACTCTGTAAAATGCAACGAAAAATCTCACTTACATGTACTAAATAGAGGTATCTAACGATAATAATCATTATTAATTAGGTAAAACACATCAATCATGTATAGTTTTATATTAAAGAAAGTTGATTTTTTTTTCATATATCACAAAAATATCCCTATAATTACCCAGTGAATCACATGATACGTAAGGCGATCATCTTAACTTTAAATTTTTTGACTTTGCACCCTTATGCGTATTATTTCAATTTTTTATCCCCGCTTAAAAAGTGGGAGTGTATATATTGATCGGGATGTCCGTCCGTCTGTCTGTCTAGCTGTACGTCCGTTCGTCTGTAACGCTTAGTGGAACCAATCTCTTATCCGCAACCTCTGAATGAAATTAAATAAGACTTTCACATTATCTTTGTTACATATGCCATTGCGTACCTCGTATTTTATTTTTTGATCCGACACAATATTCAGGTTTCCCAAAGCCATACATGGACAATGCCATTCTTCCTATAATATTGTCGAGTATTCGTCGCTTATCCGCAACTCCTATACCACTGAATAAAATTTTCTGATACTTTCACCGATTCTTTATAGCAAAATGCCATAGTGCACCTCTTATTTTACTTTTTGACCTGATACTTATTTCGGGTCTCCCAGAGCAAAACAAGGACTTTGCCATTTTAATTATTAGGAGGCTGGGGGAGTGATATCATTTATTGACTTCACAGTACCTGTACCTCTAATTTATGATAATAGTTCCAACTCACTGTATGAAAGATTTAGCAGTCAGTCCTATCAGGCAGACAATGTATATTAAATGTTCATTTTTAAAAAAAGGAAATCTCATGTAATAGTCATCTACAGCCCCAGCGATCGGGAAAATAGCTTAAAAGTCGTTGTATGATACATTTGTTTCGAAATTCTAAAAGAAAGCATTTATAGATTCGATTAAATTATGTTTCTCTATGCTTTTTAATATTCATACATGTAAAATCATTCGCAAGGCGTTAAAGTGTTTGTTTTACGAGAGTCGCAAAGTAATTAAGGAGATAGGAGATGATCATTTTGTCAAATATTCAAGACGTGAAGAAACCGAGTTCCCTTAACGCAGTAGCTCCTAATACAAATAATATTTGTCTACTCAAAAGCTTAATATAGAGTACAAGTCTAAAGCTGAAGCCTTAGGCCGTGAAGAGATTGTGTATCAAAATCATTGATTAAAACCCAAAGACTTAAAAACTTATAAAAATGGAGATACCAAACAGTAATCGAGCTTAAATGTCCATCTTAACACTATAAAACGTGAACAGAGCAAACATGGACCTCCTAGAAACATTACAGTTGGGATCAATTGCCTCAAGGGAACGAGCATCCCCTGTCGACTGGTCATACCTGCCATGTGCACCTTGTCATGATCGATCAACCGACAAAATCTGTAGACAAACCAGTCAGTAAATACTGGCTGGCTGATCATCAAAAAATCTCCACGACAGATGAAACTTATGTGAAAGGTTTCCGAAGAAGCGAAGATTCTTATCTGATTTAATCATGACCACGGGGTCAGAGGAGTGTTAATTCAAGGAATGAAAGGTGAAATTTAAAACCATCGATTGGGAGAAACATTTAATGAACTTTCCTGAAGAAATGCGGATTCAGAAACTCCGTATTCTTAGGGTGCTTGAAGCAAAAATGTGGGTTACAATTTTTCAGAAGTATTTAAAAATGTTATTAATTATTTTGAAAGAACAACATTAACAAGACGAAATATACCCAGAATGATTTTATTTTCAATCAGCTTTAATAATTTTATTCTTTTACATATAAAACAGACATTCAAGTGAAGTAATGTATCGGAGGATCATAATCATTTACGACTCCTCAATGGGTTTTAAATAAGGTCATATAAACGCACGAATTGATATATTATATTGTTTTGTCCATAAACATCTCTGATAAATTTGTGAAAAGAAATAGAAATTCATCTTGACTTAATTTTAAAAAAATGCAGAATTAAAAAAAAATAATTTCAGTTATCTTGCTAAATATTTCTTTTGGCTTTCTCTGTCCTTTAAAATGGTGTTGTTGCAATTGGAATGATACATCTTTCTAGTTAATAAACAGACACAATTTTCTAATTCTATTACAATACCTGAACAGTTCTAGAAGACATGAAACAGGTCAGGAAAATTTTGCAAGCCAAACTGACCTACTAAATTTAACTGCGTAGTAGGCAAATCAATATAGACAAAAACATTCCTGTAAGGGTCAATACCCTGGCTACAAGATCTGAGCGAGTACACAGTCCCTCTAATTCACTGAATTAGTTGATGCGCAGATTATTGATCATATGACCGAGATTACCAGAACTTATTTCTTAGGTGGGAAAGTAGTTTCGGTAATTGAATTTAATAGATTTTATTATTAGACCTCTTAGATATCTAAAGATATACACATAGAGATACGTTTATTGAACGATAATAAGGAAAACTCAAACGGTTAATTTATTGTCGATATTACATTCATTTTGATATTCAAAAGTAGCGCATACAAGAAATATGTGAAGACTCCTACCTTAAACATGTAAAACAATTTTGAAAAATAAACGATGAAGTGCAGAATTTTTTATTCATTAATAGGCAAATTTTCTTTCTTAGACATAAATGAGACTTTTGTACATGCACAATTTTAATTTAAAAAATAAGCATTTTTTGGGATCAAATTTGCATAAAAAAGTTTTTCTATGAAATATAAAAATAACTCATAAATATGAATCTTAATTACTCTTCAATATTTTTTTCTTTTAAGAAGAAAGTAGTAAGTAATGAATGTCTGATTTTTTTTTTAGTCTAATTTTTATAACTCTTTAATAAAAATTAAAAAAAAAATTCATTGAAGATGTCAAAAAACTTCCCTTTATATGTGTCCTAGTAAAAATTGAACCAAGTTCTCTTAATGCAGTTGTACTATCAAATATTTACAAAGTTAACAAACAATTTTTATGGAGAGGAAAAAACTTTTGCTACCTCTAACATCAAGGACTTGCCTAATAATGGCCATTTCACTCAAGAAAATAGATATCGTTGTTTTCACTGGAAATACATTAACACATCCTATATTCTATTTGGTAACCTTGGTAATCATGATCAATAACTAAAGAAAACAGACTCATTTAGATCTCATTGATTTTTTTTCGTCACAGAGTGCCTGTTTTTTATATTCAAATTATTTATGAAAAGTCAATGAAGCTTCTTTGTATAATTACACAAAATTTAAGTATGCACATGTATAAGGTAGTGGACTTTTTCCTCCCATCAATTTCTGATCGTCAAATTACGTAGTAAGAAAATAAAAAAAAGAATGAATCAGTAAAGACAAAAACTGGCCTAATGCAAATTTATCTATAAATAGTTTGACTTGAATCCATTAGATTCCTGAAGATAATTTGATAAATTAAAATCAGTTATAATAACTGAAAATGAACAAAGGGACTGGAATAAAAATGTGCAAGTTAGTCTGACCCACTTATCAAACTGCGTAGTAGAGAGAGGTGTTTACAATCAATATAAAAACATCCTGATGGTGCCAGAATAGGGCAAGCTATATAAAAATAAGCTGATGCGCAGAATGTAGAATATTTGACCGAAATCAACAAAACCCCTCACTTTAACTTTGTGTTGGAAAAATCTTGAAAGGTATGTATGTAGTTAGACGTTTTACATTTCCCATTACATTTCTTTACTCTTTTTCATTATGTCCGAAAAAGCATTTTATGTTTATTATTTTATATTTATTTGATTTTTTTTAATTGATACCTCAGTTCAAAAGACAGCAAAAACAAATAAAATACACTAAAAGAATGCGAGGTTATTGTCATTGTGACGTAGAAAAGATCTCAAAGAGTTGTGCATGAATGTCATTTGATTTTGAATATTTCATTTGAATAGATGTAATTAATCTTTGAAAAAGACAATTTTTTGTTTTGTTTTTATGATACTGTTGAACAGAATACTCATTTTAAATACTTGTAACTTAGCAAAGCAGCAACCTTAGTTATATGATTCCAAAAAATAAGATAAATATAGTTGTATACAAGGCTTTTTCAAAAATTCTTTGACAATTTTTATTTCATTTATTTATTTTGGTCATTTTGAATGGTCATAGGAATTGTTTTTAAAATATTTGATATAGAAACGATGTCAGGTCAGAACTTTTTGTAAGGTTGTGAGTATTGCAATTATTATATGGTAAATGAATCAAATGTTTTCAAATTTATATTTTATTTTTTTTTTATTTTAACTAATTTTTTAAAATTATGTACCAAGTTAAGCTTTTTCAGCAAAATTTAATATATCACTGATAAAGCGGCTTTATAATATATGTCTGTCTCAAAATAGTTTGTGTTTAATTTCCTCTCTTGAATTAAAAAAAATCTCATTTTCAAAATGCTAATTCAATATAGCTAGGAATATAAAAACAAAATTTCTTTAATCTAATAAGAACGCTTTGAAGAATTCATGAGCATAAAAAGAAAAGCATTGATATTTTTTACATTATTTTCACCCACTATTCTATAAACAGTGTATATACATATAATATGCGAAGAATTTTTTTTCTTTTGCATAGGGTTTTATGTCTCTCTCAGTTGCTTCTATATACGAGAAAATGCTTCAAATGCAGTTTCTAAAACGAGGCAAATTATTGGCAAAAAAATTGATGAAACAAGAATATGAACAGTCTCGCTAAATTAATCAGTTTGTAAGTTCTGTGGTTGATACAATGACCTTGTCAGCAAATACAGTCTATCCTTAGATTAATTCTGAATGAAGTTTTTCATACTAATTGTTAGGCTGATATATCATGACAAGCAGTATGCTGCAGGTGTGACCGGTCGGCAGGTCTTATGTTTTAGAGGTCCATTTTGCTATAACACTGATTTCTATTGTTTAAATTGACTTCTTTAATACGGTGTGTTATCTCCACACTTTATCAAACAACAAAATTCACTTGTACTTAAGCAACATTGTAAAAAAAATCAGTATATCTTTCTGCCTTGCATGTAGCCTTTTTGTCCCCTGCTGAAAGTGGGGAATATTAATTTCGGTTTGTCTGCCCGTCCGTCCGTCTGTGATTCTGTCTGTCTGTAACGCTTTCATTTCCACGCGATATCTCAAGAAGCCTTCGAGCTTTTGTAATAAAATTTACACAATAACTCCTTATTTTCTAAGAAAGATTCTCATTGATTTTAAAGTCAAAAGGTCAAGGTCATAAAAACTCTGTTTTAACACGTTCGTTTCCTCGTGATATCTCGAGAAAAGAAGCGTTTGAGCTTTTGCAATGACATTTATACCACAACTACCTTTGGCCTATGGAAAACTTCTTTTGATTTTGAGTTTAAATGGTCAAGGTAATAAATTCAAGAATTATGTATGTTTTAAAAATTTCGTTTCTACGCGACATCTCGGAGAGAGTTTGAGCTTTTGCAATGACATTTATTTTACCACAACCCCCTTTGGCCTAAGGAAGTCCCCTGTTTATTTTTTAGGTTAAAAGGTCAAAGGTCAATGTCGTACATTCATACATTCAGCAGTGTGTGTGTGTGTGTGTAAAACTTTGACTTCCGGGCGATACATGTAGAAGATTTTGAGTTTTTCAAATAAAGAACAAGGTTCACTTTTGCTTTTTTTAGCCCTGTGAATTTCTGAAAAACCGAAACTGCTTAGTTTTAGTTAACAATGCATTGAATATCAATTAGATCTTTAGTGATTGCGTATCTATAAAAAAAATGACGTAATTTTCTGGCTAGTCAATGCATTATGACGCCACGAAATGCGTCAATTTCCTCATATTCTAAAAAAGTCTACAAAAAACCGCCAATTTTGAAATTTTTTTTTTGATATTCAATATATATATTTAATATATATCTGATCTAAAAACAGTAAATGTTAGAACTGTTTCTGAGACATGTTTTATTTTTTTAGATCAGAGAGTGCGCTCATATTATTTTTCTTCGCTTAAAGTACTCAAATATATCTGTTTACCTTAATATTCAAGAGCATTGCAATTTCATAAAGCCAGTTCTCCAAGACCTGGACATTTAAGAGAAAAATTTTGATAGGAAGTGAATGCACTAAGTCTCTATTTTATTTTGATGCTTCAAATGGAACATGAAGTGTTAATCGTCAATTGGTATATCTATAGGACCTTTGTATGCATAAAGTGAACCAAGCTCTTTTATACCTTAACTCCCCATGTCCCTCTTGCTCTTTTTAAAGTGCCCCACCTCCTCGAGCCTCCTCCTCCACCCCAGCACATTCGCTTATTTTTTCCTTCAGCCGGGGGGGGGGGGCACAGATGCTCTGAATTAGCTTGTTAATTGTATGTTTGAACCTCTGAATGATAATATATATGCAGTTGACCATTGCTACAATGGTACATGTACTTTATTAAAAAAAATAAATAATTGTTAGAGGGAAATAGAATTATTGAGTTGGACACCTATGTTATTATTTATTACAAGAATATTTTAACAATCTTGAGAATATTTCTGTACATATTTTTACCTGTGCTGCAGGCGTACGAACCCAATGTACACAAACTCAATTATTTTTTTTTCATAAATATTGTTATGCATAAAATTTCAATGTGTTTATTTTTTTTTACACGTTTTAGATTTTTTGTACAGAGTACTACCTTGGACATATCCAGAAGAAAATTATAAATTATTGTTTGGTTTATCACAAAGGTAACTATATTTCTTTCTATGAAAATGATATAATATAGCAAATAGTTTTAACAATACTAGATTAGGTAAATTGTGCATTTTGATTTTTTTTTTTCAAATAAATAAAATGTATAATCAAAATGAAGGTAACATTCTTTGCAATTTTAAAGATCTTTTCATTAATTTTAAACCAATGTGTAGAATGTTATAATTTTATTAGATATTAATCAGCAACATGAAGATGTTTTGTGTGAAATGTAACAAAGAAACCGAATGCGATGTGGATCCCACGATCCCGGAGACCGATAATCCTAAAAGACAAAATACAACGAGAGTTACAGGAACTTGTAAGGAATGTGGCTCCAAGACCTCCAAGATTGTTGGATGAAGACTGAACTGAATCATTAACTTTACATTGTTTTCTCAAACTTAACGAATTTTTTGATAGTCAATGTAATATTTTCACGGTACAACCGGTGGGCGAACGCAGTTGAAAATCATAACAAAACTTAATGATTACAAAGCTGATATTTCTAACTCTTATCCGCCTCATCAAACCGAATGATGCCCGGTAAAGTTTATGACGTCATAAAATCTCGTCATTTGCACTTATTATGGAGTGTAAATACTGACATTGTTTTTTTAGATGCAATTATTATCTTAGTGTTTAAAACTCTGCCTATCTAGATCAACTTTTATATCTGTAAGCCTGACACACATATTCGTAATTTTCTCATGAAAACATTGCAACAAAATAAAATTAGGAGGGTTGACGAATGAGAATTTTTTTCTGCTCTAACACATTTAGCCTACAGAGCTTGCTGTTTAGAAATATGGTAGCTCTTTTTATAGAATTTTAAAATAAAATGTTAACTTCTAAATATTGAGTTCAATCACCGTGTGATATGCATATTAATTGGATATTTTATAAATATTCATTATGCACTATATAAATGTTTGTAAGAACTTTTTAAATATTTAATAAAATGTCGTCCTCTTCGGTTGTATTGTCTTCTTTAATATAGTGGTAACGAGCGGTAACAGCATTTATCACTAAAGGTATGAAATCTTCAATGAAAGCAAGTCTCCAAAAGAATATTTATACACTACTAACGTTATCATTTCTTTAAAAAAGGAGCAAGATCCACTTAGGGCCTTTCTTGACCCTGAATTTTTTTTTAAAAATCAAAATTCAGTTTAGGTTTAAAATGCAGTATTTATCACTTGGACTGTTGGTGACCATGTATCTATTGAACATGACGTAATTTTCCGTCTAGTCAATGCATTATGACGTCAAAAAATGCGTCTTTTCCCTATATCATGTATATTCCTTTGAAAATAGCCTAAAGTATATTATCAATATTTCATATTGAGCACAACCTCTGATCCAAAATATGCAATTACATAATAAAAGATCTGTTTCTGAAGATTAAAAAACATGTTTAAATTTTTGGATCATGGACTGTGTTCATATTTTAATTCTTTGCTGAAGGTAGTCAAATACGTGCGTTTTCTGCAATATTCAAGAAAATTGCATTTTCTCAAAGCCTGTTTTCCAATACTCAGATTCTCAAAAAAAAATTATTGTAGGAAATGAAAGCACGAAAGCTCTACTTTATTTCGATATATTAAATGGGAAAGAGTGTGATAGTTTATTACTTGGTACAAGAACAGGGACATTTTATGCATAAAGTGAACCTAACTCTTTGCTTCTGAAAATTGAATAAAAAGTATCACAAGAAACTACGCTCATACAAGGAGCATTAATGATACAAACTGTTTATCTCCACTAGAGGAAAACGGTATCAAAATGTTCTAACCCAAAGGCTATAAAGCAAAGATACGAGAATTCATAGGAACCTTTATTAGATTTTATACCAGTAATTTTATACCAGTATATAAGTTTCCACAGTGAGACTGCGCTTTAAAAAAAAAAAAAAAAAAAAAGATTTATGAATTTTATGCTTTAAAAATGACTCTGGGGAATGACTCTGGACAAGAAGGAAAAAGTCTACAAGTTAAGGCAACAAAAAGTATTGTACACCTTTTAAAAAACTCCTTAACAGCAAGGAACTTACATATGTTTTGTGAGAATAATCTAAATATGTTTTGGGACAGCCCCTTGTAGAGTATATGTCCTTTTAGATATTTTCATTAGTCCCCATCTTGGAGGTCAAACTAGTGATTTTTCATCACTGAGTAACGAATTTTAAACATGTATTGCAAAAATATATTTAGTCCAAAAAAATCCTTAAAATACTAAAATTATGAATAAAAGGAAGCTCGTAAAAACAAATATGTTATCTTCACTTGATCAATATGAAAGTTGGTATTATTAAAGTTGAATAATGAAAGAATACGTGCTTGGTGGCGACCAGCGGGAAATAACTCTTGCTAAAATCGTAGAATATCTGTTAATTGTCTTCATATATATAAAATATATATATATATATATATATATATATATATATATATATATATATATATATATATATATATATATATATATATATCAGATATTGTCGATCAGTAACGTCTATCGAAAATGGTCTATTGTGCATGTAGATATCTTTCATAAAAAATAAACCATTCAGCTCTTTTTCATCAACGTTTTCACTTGCTTCAAATTCACACGCCTTGTTAGCATTTTGAACTCTCTGTATTGTTAATGGCATGCGCGCTGAGTTACAGTTATATGCCGTGATTGTAGATAAAATTTACAAATCATTTTTGACTTTGAGATAGAAAAGATCTTTCGAATGCTGATGAGCGAATACATTTTTTTTATTTTCCTTTTTTTCAATCATAATCATTAAAAATTCCAGATGGAAGGTCAAAAACGTTGTGTTGTCGGCCGGCTATCGAAAGAAAGACTCAAGAAAATATTCATAAATAGAAATACTTTTTTCAATTTTGAAAATAATTTGGTATTGTTTCTCCAAACATTAAAAAGAATTTTTTTTTTATAAATCAAAAACAGATTAAATGCATATTTCTGAACAAGAAAAAATTGTCATTAAATAAATAGATATGAGAAAATGATTGATTTCTTAATAAATGTAATATACGGAATGCATATTTTATTTACATTGTAGGCAAGTTTAGGATTATTGTTAGGTTTTTTTTTTTTATTTCGAAAGACACCATTTCTATTTAAATTCAGCTGTCGTTTGGGTCAAGAATGCACCGAAGACAGGTATTTAAAATCTTCGTATTTTTAATTGCTTTCTTGTCACGAGGTTTTTAATTTCAATACAAATGTTTTCGCTAGGTATTTATTAGAGGGAAAATGATCAACACAATTCTCCTTGTATTCTGTACAAAATATTTTGCTGGTAAACATTGCATTAACATTATCACAGTGAAAAATTCCCTGTTTCAGAAAGAATCAAAACTTTATTTTGGACTGAACTTTTTATAATTTCTTATTTGTATCAAGACAGTCATATGTTATTTCTTACGATATGTTTCATGAACCTAATTGTTGACACTTGATGGACTATTGATATGTTATAATTACTGAGAGACAGGACACTTTTGATATGTCTGTTTGTTGATTTATATAAACTCTTGCCATCGTTGAGACTCATCTAATAAATACGGAATCCTTCATCATTTGTTTTATCTCTGGAATTGTATATAGGTGGACCTCCGGGAATACGGCACATCTAAAGTTCGTTTTTACCTTACCCCCACACAGCGCCTCTACCTTATACCTCGTACCCTTTACGCCAACATTCCCTCACCCCGTTCGTTCTGCAAACAACGGATGCAGTTCCAGACGAAATCTTAGTACCGTCCTAATCTACACGGTCACAATATGGATAAATGATCTCTTTTAATAATACTGTCATAAGTAAGACCATACATATTCTTTTATTCCACTTCTATAAAAAAAATATTTTCTAAAAATTTGTTTTTTTCTGTGGTAACCTTTATGACGTTCATTGATACAAATTAAAATTTTAACAATGCCATATAATTAAAACAAGTGTATAGTTTCATGATTTTTGCATTTAAAAAAAACAGTCCAGTTGCCCTATTCAAAAAAATCTTACGATTAAAACGAAAATGTTGCCACTTTGTTATTTTTTTCCTTCTCAATAATTATTAACAATGAAATCATAAAATATTAATGTAATGTAACAGAAGATATTTTAGTAAAATCTAAATCAAACAATCGATGAAATTTGATTATTGTTTGTATTTTAAATAAATGTAACTATATACTACAAGTGAAGTTGTTCGGGTCAGTTTAGTGATTCAACAGATACATTGTATTCGCATATTATAAGTGTTTTCCAAGGTAATTTTTCTGGTCGACGAAGAACAGATTACTCATATTGTTTAATATTGATACATCACAGATTCAGCAAAGTATATACAAAAAGTTAAACAATGACTGATTTTATCCCAATTCTGGAAATATATATCGTTCCTTGTAAATTGGCGGCAAACGGCCATCTGCGCGTGATTCTTCGAAGTAAACGCGAAACTCCCTCATAATAGCCGATAAAGTTTTTTCGTGATCAAGTGTTATAGGTTTTGGTGTAACCTTCAGCATTTTTTGTGTCTCCTTACGTCTTTTGACAGAAGGTGACCAAGCATGCAACACTTTATCGACTTCATTTTTCATAAACTGGCGAGATGCTTGTATGGAGCGGAATTCATCTGGCATAAAAGACTTCGGCCTTTCGGGTATCGGTTCCAACTTCGCAGCTGCCTCGCGTAACTGCATCATAAAACGAAGACGCATGGGAGGTTCCGAATGAGCATTTCTTGTGTTTTCAAAGCGTTGTTTGTACGCTGCGAACATCAGAGCAGTCGAGCTATTTGGAGCCAGAATGCGTGATTCTGAATTCTTTGCATGGACATCGTCTTGTTCTTTGTCAGTAATACTATCTTGTGGATTTATCCAGAATTTTTCTTTTTCTGTTTTGTTGCGCTCTTTGTAATTAGTTTTCTTACTATTTTCAGTTGCCTGTTTTGAGTCTTCTAGATTTTGTCGTGCAGACTTTGAAACATTGGTCCCTTCTGTCTGACTTGTCATCACTTGGACATTGCAATTTACTGATGGCGGTATGTCCGACTGGGGACGAATTTTGGGAGTTGTAACAGAGGATCCCTTGATTGAAAAAGTTTTTTTCTTGTCTTCATTTGGTTTCTTGTTCGTTATGGCTGGAAACAGTTTTCTAAAGCCCTTAATGCCATTGACTGTTTCCCCTGGACTCGGTGACCTGGATCGTCCAGTGGTTCTCTGCTGTGAAGATCGACGATCCACTACCTTTGGACTGGGTGATCGTAATCGATAAAATGTTTTCTGACGCTGTATGCTCCGTTCACTTTTTGGCGATTCGCTGCGGGATCTACAACGAGTATGTGCTTTGTAGCTTTCTTCAAACATTTCAAGATTTTTCTGAGTCAGTTTTTCCCTTTTCTCACGCAAGGGGTCAAATTTAGCAAATTCAAATTTCTTATAAACACAAGATAATGCCATCATTCTTGCATATTCTTCTTTAAGTTTGTCAAGTTCTTTCTTCGTTTTGCATTTCATGATCTTCCGTTGTGACTGCATTTCTGTGATTTCCGTGTAAAATCTTCTCTTTTCTCTGTTGTTTTGAAAATTTGTTTCCCAGATGGATTTATTGCTCATGACCAACTCACTGTTGAAATTCTTTTCCCAGTCCCTCCAATTAATTTGAGAGGCATGTTCACGTTTTTCAATTGGACACCTTGGTATAGAATAAACCGAATCGTTTGATTGGCATAATCCTTCACTTTTGTTTTGAAAATATTTTTCATCTGATCTTCCTATGATAGGTATTGAATCTTTTTCTGACTGTAACAAATTGTACATGCCGCAAAAATGGAACATTGAAAAGAGAAATCTGAAGTTAAATCTGAAAATGTTTTGTAGCAGTACAATTGTCTTCAGAAGAAAATTATCTGACTTATTGCAGGTAATTATTGGAACAAACAATAAGAAAAAGTGCGTGAGGAATGGTTTATTTTTATAATTGTCGACCAATTGTCCAGCTGACTTTAAGATAATTATAATAAACAATTGTATAGCGCAACGTTTTTCTTCTCTCCAACCATTAACAAACAATGCAGCATTTTTTAAAACTCCAACTCGTTTTAAACGAGATCATTTGTTTTTAAATATGAGGAGCATATCACAAAAATTTTATTAAATGAAACAAAATAAATGTTGGGATAAATCTTTTAGGACGAAATAAAACAATAGTAAAATTACTTAAAACATTTCTTGCAAATTACGGAAGATAAAAAAAATGAGAAAAATACATTGTATAATAAAAATGAAATTTTCATATATATATATTTTATTTGATATATTTAAATGTAATTCCTTGCCAATATATACTCAAATGACTGTTTTACTGTAATAACTGAAAATTTAATTCACGAAAACAAAATAAAGACTAGAGGAACTGTCAGCACTAAGCTTTTGCTTTGTGAGACACGAAATATGTGTGTGATTAAAACGTAAAATAGGAGATGCACAATGGCAATATGAAAAAAGATTCTTTCATTCAGTAGTACAAGAGAAGTTGCGGAAAAGAGATGGCTGCCCCAAAGCGTAACGGACGGACTTACAGACAGCTAGACGGACGGACGTACAGCTAGACAGAAGGACGGACGGACATAACAATCACTATATACCCTCCCACTTTTCAAGCGGGGTATAATAAAGGTGCTACATGTATCGTTGTGAGTCATTCTTGTAATATTAAAATCTATGGTTACTATTTATTTAACTGAGCTGACTAGGTTTAATTGTGTGAAAATTACAAAAGAATACGAGGGACGTTCAATAAATAATGTCATCAGGGCTCGGAAAGAAACAAAAAACGCTCTTCTATGATTTAGTCTTAATGATTTAACTGATATATTCTCTTTCAATTCAAATACATGTCCGTAACATCTTTATTCAATTTCCAATTGTTTTTAGAACTCAGTTTTGAGTATGACCCTTCGTATACTGGAATATGGCAAATCCTATGATTTGGTGTACTTCATTTTTTCTTTCTGATAGATGTTTATCTAAGTTTGGGAAATGAAACAAGTCAGAGGTTGAAAGATCTGGCAAATTTTGTTGGTATGACAAAACATTAACTTTCTGTTTATCTCCAAAACTCCTTTACTCTTCATGGCCTGTGGGTTTGGACGCTGTCATGAAGAAATTCAATGTAGTGAATTCCTCTTTCTGTTTCCTTCCTCTCATAAACCTTTCAATTTTTTGCAAAAAAATTTGTTTTCTAGACTCCTCCAGAAATTCAACTTTCTCCCCGAATATGAATTTGAACAACAAGAAAATAGAATATAAAACTGTTTTTGAGCTCTTTCAATTCTTTGCTCTTCTTATGCCTTTGCAGTTTTATCAAGTGCATCTTTTTGTAAATTTGTTTTTAGGGTTTAAAGCAAAATGGATTGAAGTTTCATTATCTGTTTGAATTTCAGACAAACGTGGATAAGAACAATTTTAGATTTTTTAAAAAATTATTGTTTAGATTTTTCTACACGCTGTCGTTTTCACTCATTTTGCAAAATATAGGAGGACCTTTGAGTATCTAACTTTTTTACTTTTAAATGCTTCTTTAAAACAATGTGAACTACCCCCAAAATTAATTCTATCAATTTTGCTATCTGTATGAAAATCAATAAAACATAATTAGTGATAATTTGTTGAATTTTCAGAAATAAACATTGGTTGTTGTAAGTCCTTGTTGCCTAGGACGGTACCCATTTTTGATGCCCCATTATATAATTTTGTTTATTTAAATCCACCTGTTCGTGTGTATATAAAACAGACATTGGTTGCTGTAAATTTCCCGTATTTTGATTAATATATTTTTGGGATATTAACAAATTTTCAGCTACTTTAATGAAGCCTTTAATTTTACTCTAGTTTACTGATTCTTGACCATTCATTTTAATGCAGTGTCTCGAATAGTCCTTGTTTCCCAGCTTCCCACCATGAAACTATGTGGTGAAAAGTGGTCACATAAACTGTTATTAATTCATTAAAGATTCAATAATGAGAGAAAGTTAAGCTTAGTGTGATATGATTTCTATGTTGTGTGTCATCGAGCTAATGACATTATTTATTGAACGTCCCTCGTACATTGTATACTTTGATACATTGTATATAATACCATATGTAACTTACATTGACTTACGCGTACATTTGTATGTGCCAAGTTTATGGGGGAAAATCTTCTTTCTAGGTATTTAAGGACCTCTCAAAATGCAGATACATTATTCATAATTACTATAGGGTTTTATGGGAAAATGCCATTTTTCGCAAATTATACGTAAACTATAATACCTGTAGATGTTTTGCTCAAAGAATGAAATGTAAATATTAACATTGTACATTAATAAGAAACACAAATTTCCACCGTCTGGTGGACCACACTTTCCTTTATGATGTTTGCCTTGTATTGGATTTCTTTGAATTTTATTTAATAATTATATTATCAATAAGATATCTTCCATACTGTTTTTACTGTTAAATAATACATGTAGCATTATTTCAATGTCTTTGCCGTTGTTGTTGCCCACTTTGGATTTCCTGATTGAAATTCTCTTTGATCTTTTGTCGTTAAATGTCCAATGGTCAGTACTTTCCCTTCATCTCATTTCTTCTCAAAATGTTTTAATTAAATTGCTTACATTTGATGTTTGAGAGGATGGGAGTATGTAAAGCATCATAAAGCAAATATATAACACACTTGTCACATACCAGCTTAACAATTCTATCAAAGATTTGTTTTTTATAACAGAAGGTTAGCAATATGCTCTTCAGTCTTACAGTTTATGTCAACCACATTTAATGAATTTGCCTTAATTTTCATAAAGAAAAAATGTCATTACTTGATATCATGAAGCTTTTATTTTGTCTCTTGATGAATGATGTTACACCTTCCGTATCTAAACATGCTAAAGGTTTTCAAATTAACAAAATGCCTTTCTAAACACTTTCCCACCAATTAATCTAAGTAATCACCTCAACTTTCGTACATTTAATTTCTCCTTTGAGACAGATACTGACTTCGGTAACGATTTTCTGTTTATATTTCTTGATTTGAAATCACGATTAATTACATCGTTTTAATTATTAATCGTTGTCAACTTAGTATTGGTAAATTTAGGAAGATTTTATTTTGAGAGATACTTGAGTCAAGACGAAAATCCACTCTAGAACACCCTAACGGTAAGTTTAACATTACGTTACCTTATTAACCTATATTAAGAGTTAATCATGAAGCTGCGCTAAAATTATTTTGTGTTATCTTATTATATTATAATATCCTGTGTACAGTTATCAAATGTTACATTTTTTCAATTTAAAAAAAATAAACTATTCCATTTTTTGACTGACCTTTTACAATTACATATCACCGCTATACTTTCGGGATAACAATGTACGCATCATTTCACAGTTCGGAAATTATTGTATTAAGAATCATGGGGACTACTTGAACATTTCATGTGATCAATTAAGGATATATTCAGGTACATTTACTCTTAAAATATTTTCTTTCAAAGCAGAAAAAGGATAAGAATAATAGAAAAGTTGATTAAATCTTTCATTATACTTAATGTGCGATGTTTATACAATCGATAATATACATAAGAAAGGTACCCTTTTCTTAGAGACACGTATAACGGGTTAAAATGTTCAGAGAGGACTTTTGATTAACGGTTCTCCTTTATAAAATTGTGTAATTCACACCAACAAATTTTAGCAATGGTATTGTAATCGTCAATGTATGCAATAAAATTTGTGGTATTGGGTGTTGACGAAATAAGCTACAGTTAAACTGTGGTATCCCGAACTCAACGGGACAGGGACAAAACTCCGAGATATATCCAAGGATTTGAGGAAACAGGGTTAAAAAATAAAGGGAAATGGATGTGAATGTCAACTCTAGGTATCCGAGACACCGGTGTTTGAGATAAATTAAAGTTCAACTGTAGTTGCTTCATTTATATGCTTAGCAAAATGGAGTATCTTGTTTAAAATTGATACAAAAAATGATTTTTTGCAGGAACAGCAAACAACTGGATATTAACACAAATGTGTAGAATGATCTTTATATGCCGTGTTTGTGCGGTATGTTTAACTGGACTGATTCTGGCTGCGTCACAGGTGTCGTCTGCTGAACCAGGTAATCCTTTTCTAAATTTCTTTTTTGACATAAAAATATTTCATTTTTTAGGTTTTAGACCATCAGCAGGCTAACTTGTTTATACACGCATATGTGTCAGATTAGTACAAAATTTGTCTTCAAGTTTCTATAGATACCTGGTTTTTATATTTTCTACCTCTATAGTTGATTGTGACTTCAGTAAGGATACGTGCAGTTGGAAAAGTGTCAAGGTGTATAAGAAAGGAAACGAAAAAATCCCCATCTGTGGCTTAAACGGGAACATAAGTCATTGTTTGTCCCCAGAGAAATATGTCGGTCAGATTACTTGGACAAGAATGAAGATTGGTGATCTAGCTGTCGACGAAATAAAATCAGGTATCACACTGGGGTATTTCATTTAATCAAGTTATATTAATTTGATCAGACTGAGTAAATTTTAGACTGTAAAAGTGCGGTTCATTGTTTGTCACGGGGTGATCTTTCAGTTAATTGATGGATGGTTGGATAAACCATCATCATCATGTCAAGTAAAAATAACAAGATATTTCTGATCATTAATTATTAAATTAATTATTAAGTTATTAAGTGATCCTTGTATTCATTATTTCTTGCTTCAGTACCGCTACGGAAAAAATGCTGAGTGTAAAATTAATAATGACGGATTGCCTGACAGAATGTAATGTTAAATCATCTGTCAATGCATGATCCCAATAAATATGTTGTGTTTGGGTCATGAAGTCATACTAAAATGTTTTTAAATTAATACACATGATTTATTTGTTTAAAAAAACAATAATTGTGACCATATCTGCATATTGTTTTCAACACATGTTATAAATACAATTGTACATTATATTTAAAAGTATCCAAATCTCTTACAGGATTTCGAAACTTGGAAAGTTTCGTATTTGGTTTTGTTGACACAAATGTTATCATTCCTGGATTGGATAAGATTCGTACGTCATTTATATTGAGTGAAAATCTCCAGTTTAGCAATCTACCCAGAAGTCTTCACTACCAGTACTTCCTGTATGGAAGCACAACCTTGACAGTTTCGTATCTAACAGATATCTCATTATACGAAAGCAAACTTATTGCTGCTCATGGAGTGTCCTCTTCAGGACAAACGAATATTACAAAAGGATGTGTAGATTTGCCTTTTGAAGCCGACGTCAAGGTAATTAACTGAGCGTCCATGTATATTTATCACTGCTAGGTTTTTAAGTTAGAAGCAAAAGCAAAGAACCCCATTGCTTTGATATTTTAAAGTGCAAGATAGACATCATATTATATGTGTGCAATAAATGTAGAATACAAAGGGTTCTAAGATTAATAGCATTGCTTAATTCTTTGCGTCTTCATTGCATATTTTTTTTTTATTTCATATGAGTTGTGTAATACAGGAGGAAATAAATAGAATCAGAGTAAGACAAGTCATTCGCTAGAGACATTCTGTCTCAAGCTTTCGTAAACAAGGTTGAACCTTCTTTATATTTAACGGAGAAAATTAGCATGAAATTGCCATTTATTTACTTAAAGATAGTCTTTCAAGGAGTTTTTCAAGGGAGAAGAATAGAGGCTGTATTATTGTCAGAAGTTGCCGTCAAGTATGGACTTTGCAATAATGCTGACGTAGACGGTAAGTGACGTAGAAACATCTCTGATAGCATTTCATAATGCATCATAGTATCAATAAAGAGTTCAAAATTGATAAAAAATCGTTAAGTTGAAGTTCTAATAAATGTTTTTATTCCAATAAACACCTGGTCATTTAAGGAATGTTTTTAAGTTTTGTCTGAGTTATTTGTGTGTGAATAACACAGATTTGTCATGTAGGCATATTTCATGAAGCGCGCTAGCAATTTCTAAAAAATATGCCCACGTGCAAGACTTTGTGATTCACACACGAATGATTTACACTAAACTTAAAAACATCCCTTACATATACATTTTAAATGTTTGGAAGCACCCAAATATACTCAATATTTGAATTTCTCGCTTGACTATATCTTATATTTTTACTAATGTGACGTCACATTAACGCACGTTTCTCCGTGTATATTTCTACGCGTGAGTATACACGAAAATGATATTCAATTCAATTTCACAGTTGGTTAAGTAGCAAAAACTCAGCTAATGTAAATATAAAAAATTGATTCAATTTAAAATTGCTTATATTTCTTGATCCTAAGTATTGAATCGAAATTGAGGAACATTATGGTCGTCTTCAAGTGATGGTGGAATAAAAAGAATTTTAAAAAGGGAAAAGCTGAAGTCATCTCATTTCAATACAATTAATTGATATGTTAGTTGGCGCATATAGTCTATAGCTACAAATATAGTAAAACATAGATAAAAACTTAAGTGGAGGCTTGTGTATGGTCATTCAATTGTTCAATAGATTGTTACTTCCATTCCTATGTCGGCTCAATATACCTCAATAGTTCAATGAGATATATCGAGCTATAACATGTGTGGAAGCAACGATCTATAATTGAACTGACTTTTTTTTTTTGCTTAGTCTAATAGAGAAGTTTTTTCTTAAGAAAAAAATCAACTTTATTCCTGAGTATATTTATTTTTTTTTCATTTACAGAAATATCGAAGACACTAAAGGGCATGTGCAAATTTGCTGTAGAAGATTGTATTTCGTCGGGGTTAATTTTGCCTAACACTCAAAATTCTACTCTAAACACCTCACTATGCCCATTTTGTGAAGGGAAAAACTTTAGTGTGTCAAATGAGGGCCTTCCTAGTTCCTGCTTTTGTAAAGGGGACGAAGAAGTTTGTCATGCCTGTAGATGTTCCAATACAGTCACCAGTACTTTTATTAAAAATCTGAAATGCAATGAATTCTACCTTGAAAGCGCAACAAAAAGCAATGAAAACTATGCATGGTTACACAATCTGAATATAGAATTATTCTCCCTATCAGTCTCAAAAAATAATACGATTTTCAATTTTGATAAATCTCGGAAAACTTCTTTATTTATTTCGGTTAGAGGACCACATCATTTTATCCATATTTCAGAAGGGACTCTTAGTCTTATTATGGATTCCACAATGAATTGGTATATTATCAATAACTTCAGTAACTCTTCTGTCTATTTCAGCACAACTTTTGACTATTTTTACTTCGCTCAAAACAATTTAAGTAAAGCAACGCACATTAATGTTGGTAATTTTAAAACGGTAGTTTCAACGAACTTCAGCAATTGTAATATTCCGAATCACACTCGTTTATCCATAGATTCTAGAATGGTTGATTTGAGCGGAAACAAACTTACATCCTTTGTGATAAGTCAAAATACTGAATTTCTATACATAAAAAATAACATGCTTAGCGATATTGTAAAGAATTATGCTAACCTTGATCAGCTTCAATATTATCCACTGTCAATTTTAGATATATCATTTAATAAAATATCCAAAATACGACGCGAAGATTTTAGCTATTATGTGTTACTGGTAAGCTTAAACCTTTCTGGAAATCTTATCGAGCACATCGATGTGGATATTTTTTCAGATCTCACAATGTTAGTTTCGATAGATTTATCAGAAAACAAAATTTCACGAATTCAACGAGAGCATTTTAGATCATTGAGCCAACTGCGTTATCTATACATTCAAAAGAACGATATTTTTAGTGTCTCTAGTGACATCTTCCATGGATTAGTGAATATGAGATACTTACAGGTGGAATCCTTCTCAATTTGCTGTGCTAAGCCCCAATCGATGTATAACATTGAGTGTGTTGCACCAGTGAACGAACTTTCCTCCTGTGACTATTTGATTGCAGTACCCATACTTAACGTTGCAATCTGGTACATGGCACTATTTGCGCTTTTTGGAAACTTAACGGTACTATTTTACAATGCGTTTCACTTGAAAAGTAAGACTCAAACTAGTTATCTGATCCTTACCATTAATTTAAGTTGTGCAGATTTACTCATGGGTGTGTATTTGTTCATCATAGCCATAGTCAACTTAGATTATACTGGAAGGTATGGACTGATGGATTATACGTGGAGGCATAGCTATCTTTGCATATTAGCAGGAATCATCGCTACTGTTTCAAGTGAAGCCTCCGTCTTTACTGTTTTTCTTATCACTGTTGACCGATTTCTGGCTATCAAATATACTATTTCAGAAAAACGTATCACTAAGAAAGGGGCAATTTTCATTTGTTTTTGTATTTGGACCCTGTCCCTATTAATAGCTACCCTTCCGTTACTTCCATTCCCCACGTCTTTCTTTAACGAGTTCTATTCACAATCAGGGGTATGCATTTCATTGCCATTGTCTGTTATTCGAAAAGTTGGCTGGCAATACTCCATGATTATTTTTGTTGGGCTCAATACGGTTTTGTTCATTGGAATTTTGTCTGGACAAATTGCCATATTTGTTGAGGCTTTGAAAATAGGGAAAGATGTTCGGACATCAAAAATCAGAGACAGGGAAATTTCTTTGGCAAAAACGCTTATAGCCATTGTTATCACGGACATGTTTTGTTGGATCCCAGTAGGAATTATTGGTGAGTTTTGCCTAAGTTTTTATTGCAATAAAAATAAAACTAAAAATTATAGTTATAATTTTGATGAATATAACTTAAATTTGAATTTGCAGAACATATAAAGAGTAAATGATATAAGAGTAAATACAATGAAGATCATTTTATTTCTTTGAAATAATCTTTTTTCCTTTTTATTATTCAGGCACAGTCACTTTCTTTGGAACTGAAGTTTCCATTGAGGTATATGCGTGGATAATTGTTCTTGTATTACCCATAAACTCAGCTCTCAATCCCATTCTATATACATTGACATCTGTAGTCAGACAAAAGGTATGCTAAATGAAAATTTACACATACAAAAGAAAGATTCCTCATAAATCCTAAGAGTTTATCCCTTTTAAAGTTATTGGTCTTCTCTAGAAAATGAACACAAAGGTTGCCCTAATATATCTGCTATCATAGAAAGAAAAAAATGAGAATTTATACTATTTTACTTTCATCTAGTCAAAATTAACTGTGAACAAATTGACAAGTGCAGTATAATGAAAAAAGTGGTATTTCATTGCCTTTGATCATCAGTGTATAACTACAAATGTGTTTTAGATTACCGGTATATGTGTAAAAAAAAAAAAGGTTATACGCCTATGCATCATATATAGTTTATGATAATATATATATTTAATATATAATATATGGTTTTATTTTTGTTTAATTCCTGATTAAATAAACATTGTAAATTTAAATATATTGTTCCACTCACTGATGAAAAAAAATGAAAAATTATATTTAACAATTCATGTAATGTTGTCTACATGTATATACTGTCACACACATTTTAGGGACAACTTCATATGAAACGATTAACACAGGAAAATATGCTTTTGAGAAAACAATTGGACACATTAAAGGTAAGTACTTAGTTAAACAGTGCTGTTTGTAACTCCAATATTTCTTGAAAATTGAAACTTATTCAAAAATTGATATATATACCTTTTTTCATACAATTTTTTGCATTTTGTAGAGTTCATCTTCGATCACCAAGCAGTACTAGAATGGAAATAAAATCTCTCAAAGCCTATTTCACAATATACTGGTTTTGTCATCTGTAACTCTTTTATGTCAGTGCAAATTATTTTAATAACCTACCCATCATAAATGTATTTTTTTTGTTCTGCTAATTAATATGTACGATTTTGTTTGTAAAATATATATAATATATATAATTATAATATCATAAAGAAGAATATATCGTTTTAGCTTTATTGCGCCCTAAAAATGTTATGACATCAAAAAGTTTTGAAACTGGCTTAAATAGTAGTTAAGTATATGACTGTTATAAATCAGGAAAGAATATGGCATGGATGTTTACCATTTTGCAAATATGACGTCATTAATGTGATGCATTTCTCTATTTTCAACAGAAAAAGCCCCAAAATGGCCAATTTCAAAGGTGATTTTCCTGTAGAAAATAGTGTCAACAGCCTCCGCCCAAATTAATTTTTTTAATATTTTGTGCAAAGGTCAACAACAAGTCATATATCTCAAGATCTTTGTGGACGACGCCGGTGGACAATATTACCTGAAAGAAAATTCTATTGAAAATTGGTGTCTTCTGCAATTTTTTGACAAAGTACGGGAAAATGTAATTGTTTTTGACGTCACAATTAGTATTTAAAAACACACGTGAAAAAATGTTTTGTATGATTTTTCTGCATGGAAAACCAATGATTCAGAAAGCATGAGTTTTCAACTTTTATACTAGTTTCATTTTTTAGAAATTCACAGGGCAGAATTTGCATGGAAACCATACCTTGTTATTTATACCTTTTGTATTTTTAATATGTTATCCTATAAAGTATGATCACTGATATTCGCTAACATTAATATTCTAAACTTTTTTATAAACATGATTTTATTTATCCCGTACTTTAATTTAAATTTCATTTTGTTTCAGCATGCCGGTCTTATAGTTGATGTTGCAATCACTAACAAAAATCTACCATATTTATGTGTAAATCTAGTTTGCTATAGATAACTATAGTAAAGACTTTGGTACTCTGACTTATCATGAAACTTTTATCTTTTTTAAGATTTTAAGATTAAAACCGCTTTAGTTTGATAAAAGGGATACCGTGATGAAAAATTTGGAAATGATATGTGAATATACATGTAGTGGTTCCATTTGATTTCAAATGTGCATGTATGATTCGGAGACTATAAAATACATCAATCTAATACATAAACTAATAGTTAAGTACTTTAATACTTTAATTTATAATAGCAAAAAATTATTTTGATCTTTGGTACGAGAGTAAATTTATACTCCATGTTTATTGGTATATTATTTACTAACGCACTATATCAATAGTCCTGACAGAGAAACATGATTTTACATAGAGTATTTACACCTCCAGAATTTCAATTCTAAACCATCCGATCATCAGAAAAGGAATAAGCTCTGCGCATGCTGGTTGCAATAAAAAACTTTCACTTTTAGGTGATTTTTATCTCCTTCTCTTGAGAAACAGAAATGTTTCGAAATACATTCATGAACATGTAATGTATAATTTTATCTGAATTTGTAATTTAACATAACATTTAGACAAATAGTCAAATTTTAACATCTTAAAAGCCGTCAAAGTTAGGTCGTTGTTTTATTTTATTAAAATATAAAAAGTTTATGCAACAATAAAGTAAATTCTTACTTTATAGAGATTTGAAATCAATACATGCGCCATTTAAACGATAACAATTTAACCAAAACTAAACTAGATAAGCTTAAACCTTTATGCAAGAATGGATTAAATAAGTACACCAGAGAAAGTGGTGATCGGAACACTGTCTGAATAATATCCGGTACCTCCTTGTCGTTTGATCCACACTGTATCAGATTGATCGAGGCGCACCACTAACATGTTAGTCCCTGTTTGGTAGGGCGAGCTTCTCGAGGCTTCTGATGCAGTTGTCACCTTTGGATTTCCATTCAATACGATGTACATGTAAATGGATTCATAACTATATCCGACTACGGTTACAAAAAATTGGTACATCCCCGCGACAGGAGCCGTGAAAATCCCGGTATGAACATTATAACCTCCTCCAATATTGGTGATCACTTTCGAAAAGACTAGTACATCACCGAACCAGCCGGGGTATGAGGAGGGCATGCCAACTGTAAATCCAACCTTCTTGCTTATATCTAAAATGTAAAATTATTGTAATTAAGGATACAAAAATTCATCGAAATTACTTTAGCAAAATTGAATAAAAAGAAAAAGTTGCACTAAAAGCAAAAGAAGTATACGTTTGATTTAATAACTGAGTTATTGAACTAATATTTCTTGTTGTTGTTGAATTATCTCTTCTTTTGTATATACTATGTTTTTATCAGGTAAGAAAAAATATTTTAAAAAAACATTAAAAATACGTTTTACAAAAACGAAAATAAATAAAGCAGAATCTGTAATTTGGAAAAATATATATCAAACATGGAAATAAACAACTCATAAATTTGAATTCATAATTAATGTACAGATTTAAACAAAAAGCAAATTCAAAGAATTGTGATTCGCTACTTTCGGTGTCTTAGTGGATGGATGTCATTATTTATGGCATATTGGGTAGTATACGAATATGTCATTCAGAATGATCTCCAAAGAAAGTTAAATATTTTACAAATTAGGTCAATCATGGAAGTCAACGGGTATAAAATCATCTTGTTACATGTAATGCACATGTCAAATATGAAAGACTTAATTCTTCTCAATCAAATCCTACTAGAATTTTGAAGCTTCGATAAGATTTTAATCATATTTTCTTGTAAATGCTATTCCAATATATGTCGTAATATTACCTAGAAAAGTTGAGAAAATCTCAAATCTATGTCTATGAACCTTTAAGATAATATTTCTGAAAAGTAGGTCGAACTTCAAGGTCAAAGTCACGGGGTAAAAATATTTGGAGAGGTCTTGTTACAGGTAAAGTATATTTTGATATAGGTTTAAGTTTTTTGTGACAGACAAACCAACTAACTCACCGCCAGATGAATGAGATTTAAATTGCCCTTGCTTTGCTGAAGCGGGAGACAAAACCAATGATAAAGTTTATCCCATCCCCAATGAAACATAGTTTTGTTTTTTGTAAAAATTTAATATGTATCTTATGCAATTTAATTTTTATTAAAGGAATAGAATATTAAACATTTATCCATATTTTTTTTAATTTCCTAAAATTATTTTATCTATAAACTATATGTTTTTAATCAATTGGCATATTTGATGCATCACGTCAATAAGGAAAGAGGTTTTTATTTAACCAAAGTACAGATTACTAACTTTTTATTTACATGTACCTTCAATTGTTAAACGAGCGTTTGTCAAATTCATTTTGATATCCTCTTTTAACTTTTTGGTTTCCTCTTTTAATGAAGTCAGTTCTGTTTGTAAATCCGATATCAATAAAGCACACTCCTTCTGCGACTCCCGCAAAGACGTTACAGTTTGCCTCATGTCAAACACATCCCTGACCAAAGAAATTCGGATAAGAGTTTCTTGGTTTAACAGTTGTCGGAGAACATCTGTATTTTTGACATCAACTCTAACTTCGTGCATACTTGTCAAGGTATTGTTGTCGTTGTCTGTAACAATGGAGAACCCATTGATGTGTACATATGAGGCAGAAAGCACAAAGAAAAGACAAGATTTGTAGTCCATGTTGATTATTCAAACTATCGTTTGATGAGTGGATTGAGAAAGCTTTACATTCTGAAGAAATATGTACGAAATTAAGCTTGAAGTATCTGTACTTGAAACAAAATGTAAATCCTATACTTTAAGGCGTACCACAAAAATTTGAAAAATTATCTTTTGCAAACACTTTGTTTGAACATCTTTTGACGTCCGCTTGCGGTTTTTTCACTTCTGCAGGGATTTATCCTTAAAAAAGTATTACCAACAACAGTGGTTTAATCAACACTATATATGCTTTTCTTTTCCTGAGTCACTAGGGGTGAAATGGAGTCATCTTATAAATATCAACTTTGCATTAGTTAAAAAACATCACGATAGAAAAGAATGTTCTGTAGAAAACACAAAAATGGCTTTCCATTTTCATTCATGAATCCCATTTACTCCAACAGAATATCACTATCTACTGCTTGTGAAATATTATAATATTCTACCTTGCCACAATATGTATATGTGCACTTTAGGGGCAAATACCTTTTTAATCCTATCATATGCCTAAACGTAAATATATACACCACACTTTTTTCATCATCTATAAGATGTCTCTTGATTTCTTTTTTTTTTTTACTTATTTGTCTTTCACATAAAAGGGCCTTTGTCCAGGCTTTTTGAGATCACTGACAGCTGCTTTTTTAAGGAAAATAAAACTCGTAAATTTACCTACCTTGTCATTGTCATTTGCAAAATTATTTTGTTAAAAACAATATGATTGGACACAGAATTACTCTGAAGTTGACATCAAAGAGATGCTTGAGTTTCTGATTGACAATATTTATGTTGTTTGTTTGCAGTTGCTCAAAACACTGGTTAAGGTTAACCACTGGTTAAATCTCTTATCCAGTGGTTAACTTTTAACCGTTGGTTAAATTCTGTTGCTCAAAATTTGTCCACTGGTTAACTTTGCTATTTAATGGTTAAATATTGGCTAAAGTTAGCCATTCCACAGAGGTGGGTTAAGTCTCTTAACCAGTGGATAAATGTGACTAAAAAATTATTATTTGTTGTAAATTTTGGGAGATAACAAAAGAAACAAAGGCTTACAGATGTTGTAACCAAGAATTTAATGTTGCTGAATCAACTTAAAAAGACAAATGCAGTAATATAAAGTCAAGTTGACGTGGTTTTGTAGCAATATTAGGCAGGAATAACATCACAGTCAGGGATATGATAGGTTTTTATGTCTTCATCGTTGGGGTTACCTTTTTTTAATTTGTTTGTTTAGCCCCCCCCCCCGCCTCCTCCACCCCCACCCACATTCAATTAGCTACTCTACTTTCACAATGCTTCCGATGCATATGCTATCAATATCTACATAAAGATTTTTATCTAATTTCTACATGTATTGATGATAATATCAAAAGGTGTTGTATTTATAAAATACACTTGGGATAATGCATTTTAGTTACACCGCAAAATTTAATTGTACGGAGCGAAATGCATTAGTGACGAACTCGCTATATCTACTTGCATATTCGACCATGACCTTTCTGTAATAATTAAAAAAAAATGCTACCCGCTTTCAGACAGTGTTAGTGCATTGTAATGCGGGATTACATAAATGTGAGGAAAGTTATTTCTTGTTTGGAAATATTTGACAAACCACTGGCCTGAGATCTTTCTGTCAAGGTATGTATAAAAGCGATAATACAACAAGTGCGAATTTCCTCGAATAATAGCAGACGACGTTTACATGGTGTAAACAGTAAAGGTGTCCTGACTCCAGTCAGTTATTTTTTTAGGTATAAAACGATACAAATTGATGTATTTGCCTCGTAATTATAGCTGTCTTGAGTAGGTATTGTCTTTAAAATATTTTCTGTAAAACTAAGATCTAACAGCTTAACAAGCATCTAGGTTTCTGCAATCATTCTATCCATCTTACCTGTGGTGCTAATCCTTTCCCATTCAATGTGTTTACAGTTACTGCATCCTCAACTTGAATTTTCAGCAAAGAATAATCCCAGCTGACTGGTGTGTTCCTCACTTTTTGCAACTAAAGCGTTTGTTTAGTTTTGATACTGTTACATGTCGATATTTCTCCACTTCTCCACATACGGTTGTAACGTTAAAACGTCTCACTATTTACTTATTTGATATTTACCATGGTAGCCATTTTTTGGGTTGACAACTGGACAAGTGTAATGCATTGTGGGATACTAACCAGTGGTTAAATCACTTAACCTGTGGTTAGTTAACCAGAGGCTAATTTTATTTCGAGCAATATATATTTGACCAGTGGTTAGTTACCCAGTGGATATAGAATTTAACCGACAGCTAACTTATCCAGTGGTCAAATTTAACCAGTGTTTTGAGCAACCCAGGTCTTCTAACAATCTCTTGGAATTCCCATGGGAACCAATTGTGCCGGTTATAAGCAAACCTATTTTTGTATTCATATAAAGCAGAATTGTCCAAAATCTTACGCATGAACTACGAAAACACTTGCTATGGCATTCAACTCTACATGTAGATATATGGACGACGTATTGTCAATTAACAATAATAATTTCCATTCTTTAGACAATACGATATATCCTGGTGATCTGGAGATAAAAGGAACCACAGAGTCTGACACATCTGTTTCATATTTGGATATTTTACTTGAAAAAGATGTTTATGGTAATCTAAGAATTAAGCTCTATGATAAACGTAATGACTTTAACTTTTCAATCGTCAACTTCCCTTACTTATGCAGCAATATACCTTCATCACCTGCAGACAGAGTTTCATGAGTTTATGGATTTTTTATCTTGAATACTGTTCTTTATCTCCACATGTTTCATCTTACTTCAATTTTGTTCGTCTATGGAAACTTGCTATAACGTGTTTTATTGTATGTTGCAACAAGTGTGCAAAAGTTTCATTTTATTTTTTCGAAAATGTTTGTTTTGTTATTTAAGGAACACATAACTTTGCATATCTAATTATTCACAAGGTGTCACTCTTTAGCTCTGAGGTTTTAAAAAGTCACGGGTATGTTGACGTTACAATAGGATTCGACATAGAAAGTTTACGTATTTACAGTATCAAACTAAAACTAAATCAAACTAAAAACAAGCAAAAGATATCTTCAGCAATATATAAAATGAAACATACATTAAAGCTTGTTTGGTCTGTAAAAATATTTCTTTATATGTGTAATTAAAAAAAAAGATGGATCAATAATTAAACTAAGTCAGTGTTCTTGATGTTGGAAATAATTCATTTTCACATAATTCAGAAATTACAAAATAAAAAAAAAAAGTAAAAGCTAACAAATAAGAACAAAAACATGGGAAGTTTTCACGATCTAGTAACTTTAAACAATCGGAGAAAGGGACAAAGCTACTTGAATAGGACATGGTTTGCAGGCTTTGTATTTAAGCTTGGCGCTTCAGAGATGCGGGAGAAAAGGCGTTATCAATGTGTTGAAGGGAAAGCTGAAGTCTGTTCATTCAGTGATACACAAAGTCATTTCTTTTTTCTGAAGTATGAGTGTATACGCTCATAATGCTATCGTTAATCATTTAAGTTGAGAGCTCTTCAAAAGTACTTCATATAAACCTTAAATTAATTGCAACATTTCCGATTTAAAATCTGGCGCATTTTAATATAGATAGCAATAATTTAAAATACGTTGATTTTTAAATTCTTTCCACATTGTTTGAGTTTATTGAGAGGGAAAAAAAGCATACAACTTCTCTCTGTATTTTATTGAAATCGTGTCACGCTGTTGGTTACTTTTCCAACGTCACAGGATAACATTATTTTCAATCAATAGAAATTGAATTTACGGGTTACATGCTTTATTTTGATTGAATTGTTGATTTATTCCTACCCGGGTTTTTTTCTGGTCACGTAAGCATGCAAAAATATTTACATTTCCATTTATGTGTCTTTAACATTCCTTACAAATTAGAATTTTGTTCATTTTCTCATTAGGCTGTCACTACTCCATGATTATTTTTGTCGCGCTCAATACGGTTTTATTCATTGGGATTTTGACTGGAAAAATTGCCATATCTGCTGAGTCTTTGAAAATAGGGAAGAATGTTCGGACATCAAAATTTAGAGACAGGGAAATTTCTTTGGCAAAAACGCTCATAGCCATTGTTATCACGGATATGTTTTGTTGGATGCCAGTAAGAATTATTGGTGTATTTTGCCTAAGATTATGTTTTATTGCAATAAAACTAAAACTAAGAATTATTGTTAGAACTTTGATGAATATAACTTAAATTTGAATTTGCAGAACATATAAAAAGTAAATAATATGTAAACGAATGATTACAATGAAGATAAATTCATTTTGTCTTTAAAATGTTAAGTTTTTTATGAACTTTTCGTTTTTCAGGCACATCACTTTCTTTGGAACTGACGTTACCATTGAGGTACTGTACAGCAGGAAATTAACTCGCGGAGTTAATGTTCGCTATATTCGCGGAAAAAGAAATTCCGCGAATTCAACATACAGTGAATAATTCTTTAAAAGTTTTATAAGGATAAATTGAAATTTATAATTTTCTGTGATTAGCTGTAGACTGTCTTTATAATAATGCCAGTGTATGAATCAATTACAAACACGTATAGTTGTTGCTGTTTTTAAAGCTTATTAATTGTTTAATTTATTTCTATAGCTAACGATAAGTTTTGCCATCTATTAGACGGGCGATGTAATCATTTAATAAAACATGCTTGTTTAATCTCACCCGTGCGTATCACTCAGTCATTACCTTTAATCAGGGCATTTACGTTGTAAACAGGGTAACGACAATTATTTCAATTATTAATTTTCAATTATATGAATTAAAATTCAACATTTTGACTACGGTATAAATTTTTTTCTGATTTGGACCTGAAAATAAAAAAAAATAATTTAAATGCGTAACATTAGTTTGACTTCAAATAGGGATCAGTGTCGTGTTTCGATCAAAATCGACTTTTTTGTCCGATATGCGAGATATACTTGTGCAGACTTTCGTAAGATAGAGACGGGAAATATCATTTCAAACAATATATACATACAGAAAAATGATTGCAAGTACTGATTAAGAAATGTTTACGAAATTTATCCTTTCTGCGAATTCAAACGACCGCGATTTGCTGAAAACTGAACAAATCGCGATCTTTTCCGACCGCGATTTTAACCTGCTATACAGTATATGCGTGGATGATTGTTCTCGTATTACCCATTAACTAAGCTCTCAATTCCATTCTTTTAACATTGACATCTGTAGTCAGACGAAAGGCATGCTAAATGAAAATTAACAAAAACCAAAAAAAAAAACTAATAGTTTCTATGAATTTATCCCCTTCAAAATTATTAATGGTCTTTAAAACCTGAAGCGAATATTTGCCCTCTTATCATTGGTATAGAATTTGTTGAAAAGCCTATTCTATTTTACTTTCATACTTGTCATACTTAACTTTAAGCAAATTAATAGTCAATATAGTGGGGGAAAAACAGTGATTTATAGTCTTTTGAACATCAGTGTATAACAACTGTACAAATATGTTTTAGATTTAATTTTAAAAAGATTACACGCCTATATATCATATATAGTTCATGACAATATATTTGTTTTATTTTTTGCTTAATTTCCGATTACATAAGCATTGTTGATTTTAACAAGCTAATTCAGAGAATTCGTGTCCCCCGCTTAGGGAAAAAGTCGGCTCCCCCTGACTGAATTTGTAGAATTATTAAATGTAATGATGATTTTATAACCTCATAAATTTTTCATTTCACATGCTGAATACTATCATTTAGTAAAAAAAAAAGTATTTAAAAAAAAAAAAAAAAAAAAAAAGAACGGTCCGACCGAGATTCGATCCCTGGACCTCTCACATTTGAAGCGAGAGACATAACCATTAGACCACGGAGTCGCTTTATACAGACAGAAGTATATGCAGAACTGAAGTCACATACACGTATACATGTATATTCATGTTTTCATGTTCGGTTTTCTCAAAATTTTACACAATCCATGGTGTTTGATTTATTTAGCCTTTATTAAACAGTTCTAATAGATGTAATAAGAACATAAAGTCCGCCGAGAACCTGTTTTATACGCAATAACTCTCCTCATGCCCCTGCGCTAAAAATAGCGACATGTAATAGTATAAATACTAATAAAACAAACGGGGCGGGGCACTTTGAGAGGGGCGAGAGACGTCCTAGGGAGTTTTGGTATAAAATTACATTGCATCAGCTCAAAATCTTCTTGAAATATCGCCCGGAAATGATAGTGTTACACACAGACAGAATGTATAAATTTACGACCTTAAACTTTGACCTTTTGACCTCAAGATCAATAGGGGTCTTCTTTAGGCCACAGAGAGGTGTTATATAAAATTTCATTGCAATAGCTCAAATGGTTCTAGAGATATCGTGTGGAAACGAAAGTGTTTTAACAGACAGAATTTGCTTATTTATGACCTTGACCTTTGACCTTTTGACCTCAAAATCAATAGGGGTCTTCTTTAGTCCATAGGGAGTTGCTATGCTAAATTTCATAGCAAAAGCTCAAAGGGTTCTCGAGATATCGTGTGGAAATGAAAGCGTTACAGACAGACTGAAAGACGGACGGACGGACGGACAGACGGACGGACGGACGGACGGACAAACCCAAATTAATATCCCCCACTTTTCAAGCGGGGGACAAAAAATATTTTCTTTGTTCTACACGGTGATTTAAGAATGAAAATGATATTCAACAATGCAGGTAATGTCGTCTATATACTGCCATACATATTCTAGGGACAACTTCATATGAAACGATTAACACAGGAAAATATGGTTTTGAGAAAGCAATTGGACACCTTGAAAGTAAGAACAGCTGTACCTAGTTAAACACTGTTGTATGTAACTCCAATATTTCTTGAAAATTGATATTAATTGATGTATTTTTGCATTTTGTTTGTAATTTAAGGAAAAAATCTCTAATATAATAAATTTCTACGTTTTATATGAGAAATTAGACCATTGAAATCTTTTTACAGTAGTATTTTGATTAAAAAAAAAACCTTTTTTAAATTATGTTTCTTTTTATCGTTTTCTTCAATTTAGTTTTTGTTACTTTAATTTTATATACCGTTAATCTTTTATTAGACCTCTTTTGAGATATTTTAAAGGTTAAAATTCGTACGATTGGTAACCGTGATACAGTGCTGTAAAATTTGGAAATAAACTTTGAATATACGATCAATAGTTTCACTTAAAAATGTGCATGTATGAATTGGAGTGTATAAAAATACATGAATCTGAAACCAACAGTAAAGTCTCATATTGTAATTTTGTTAGGGAAAGTCCACATTTCATAGGTACATTATAAATATAACCTATTCACTAAGTTAAACGCATTATCAACATTCCTTGAGAATATGAATTTCAATGACTACGAGCTATTTAAACCTTTAAGAGGAGTTAAATTCTTAAACCTCCAGATTATCAAAACAAGAATAAGATCTGATAATAATAAAAATTTGCACACTTAGGTAATTTTTATATCCTTCTATTGAGCAATGGCGATAATTTTGAAATGAATTCCTGTAGTACATATGAATATGTAATTAAATATTTCAATAATTAACTCTCTTGAAACCGTCAAGTAAGGTTGCTCCTTAATTTTAATTAAATATACATTAATCATTTGCAAAAGCAAAACGAAATCTTACTTTATATAAAAAGTTTTGAAATCTTAATTGATACAGCTACATGTACAATGTATAACCCTCATGCACTATGTATCAATATTTAATAAGCTTTAAATTATCTCAAAAGTTAGAATCGGTTAAATGGGGAAACCAGAGAAAGTGATGATCAGAACACTGTCTGAATGATATCCGCTACGGCGCTACCCCCTTGTCTTTTGACCAACATGATATCAGCTCATTCGTTTTTCATTTTCGCGGAGTTTAGTTAGGGGCCACTCGCACTTTCGCACTCTCACCTTTGCGGTGGAGATGCGAGAGTGCGAAGTTTCAGAGGTAATTGGAGTTAAGATATGACGATGCGACAGTGGAGAAGGCGAAAGTGTGAAGATGCAAAGGCGAAAGTGTGGTAAACTAGTAAACTTATACATACGTTACACTTAACACCATACATGTACTTTTTAAACAAAGGAAAAGATAAAGTTAGAAATTTATAAAATGCAGACAAAATAAATAAACTTCAATACTTCTGCTGCTGTGTGCAACCACTATTTAAATAACGACCACTATTGAAATAATTATATCAATAGTGGTTGAGAGTGCATTTCAATAGCAAACATAGTTAGTAACCACTATTGAAATAATTATTTCAATAGTGGTTGAGAGTGCATTTCAATAGCAAACATAGTTAGTAACCCCTATTGAAATACGACCACTATTGAAATAATTAATTCAATAGTGGGTGAGAGTGCATTTCTATGTAATAACCATAGGTTTCAACCACTATTAAAATAAAAGCACTACTGAAAAAATTATTCTATAGTGGGTGAGAGTGCATTTCAATATGGTAACCATAGGTTTCAACCACTATTAAAATACTAGATGCTGTCATGAAACAGTAATACCCGCACTAAGGTGTTTGCCTCTAAAACACGCTCCTACATATTGGCCGGCTTTCCAAGGAAAAAGTCAAAATAATTCTATAATTTACATAGGCGTCAGAAGCGGGGGGGGGGGGGGGGGCTTGGGCCGGTGCTTTTTTTCCAAACATATACTTAGTATAGATATTTAACATTGCTTCATAGGTTTAGCCCCCCACTTTCCACAGACACATGGCAGTATAGGTAAAAAAAATGGGAAAAAGGTAGTGTATAGAAAACAAAATTTTGGTACTGAAGTTCGAATTCAACCCCCAACCCCCCCCCCCCCCCCCCCCCCCCCCCCCCCCCCCCCCCCCCCCCCCCCCCCCCCCCCCCACCCCCACCCCCCCGAAATAGGATTTTCGTGTTTGGGAAATTGATGTTTTCGTTTTCTTTTCTTTTTTTTTGCTTGTCAGGTTTTTTTTAGAAGGTATAAAAATTTTTTTTTTACACCTAGCCCCCCCACTTTGAATTTGCTTCCGACAACAATGATTTACATGTATTCATCAAACTGAGTATGAAATTCTCAGACCGGCCCTGTGACCTATAACTCAGAACCTCTTATATTTATTTTACATGCTTAATTCATTATATACCAGTTTGAATTCTATTAATGATGTAAATTAGATTTTGATAAATGTTTTGCTCATAATAGGACCTTTTTAAATTTATTACCCCCCCCCCCCCCCGTCGACACCACAATCACACAGCACATACTGTTTGGAATAGGCTAGATGGAAAAGTTTTGTTAAAAAATCGTTTGTTATGAATTAATTTAAAATTTGTTCTTGTACTATACATGTTAACATGTAAATTTCTACATCACATCACGTTGCGTCACCCATTATCATATTTTTAGATTAAACACCATTTGGCACACCTCGGCCGATTCCCACTTCATCTGATAAGGTGACGGAATCGACGAAGGTTTGTCGAATGGAATTAGCACAAATGGCTGCAGTCTGGTGTGCATTGGATTAATTCATTTTGTGTTATAATTGGATTTATATTTCATGAAGTTGACGAGACAAGCATGTATGGCAGTCGGTAAGTACAAGTTTAAGTATAATGGGGAGTAAAATAAACCCAAACGATTAGGTTAAAGTTCAAAAAGGGTCAAAGATCATCGCATGCCACACTAGACGAATTTCATATTGTGAAGTTATCTGCCATTGTCGATGTGACATTCAGTTACTGCCAATACTGGTGCGGATCCAGAATTTTTTTTTCGGGAGTAGGGAGAGGGGTTCACATCTCAGTCAAAAAATTTCCAGCCCAGAATTTCCTGACAAGCAGGAGAAAAAAAAATGAAAACAAATAAACAAAATAAAAACAATGATAGTGTGGTCAATGTTTTCTCAGTTAGGGGGAGGATGTCCAAAGTCATTTTTTATTTGCTTCAGTATATAGTCTTGTTTAAATAACAAAGCAAATTCCAGGGGGGGGGGGGGGGATGGGGGGGGATTCCAATCTCCCTACCCACTCCCTGTCCCTGAAATAACAATCTATTTTGTGATTCCAATTAAATAGTATATTTTTTTCCATTTGACTAATTATACATATTTTGTTTCTTGTGTTTATATTATGTCTGTCTATTTGTCTGCAGAAATTATAACCTTGCCCATAAGTTTTAAGTGGGATGGGCTATACAAATGGCTTCTACATTTTATAGGTTTACTTCTTGTGACAATTAAGACCTTTTATTTGGGTACCATTAATTTTTACCTGAAATCGCTTGACCTAGGATACACATTTTTACAAGAAAAATACCAAACTTTAAACTTGGCCTAAATTTTGATCAACAGGTGCTAGGGCTTTCATGCTTAACATGTGTATTCATTGTGAACTGTCAACAGGTATAAATATGTTTGACCTTGACCCTAGAGTTTGAACCACTTAAGAAAAAATTAACCTTGGCAATTAACTTTTGAACAGGAATTACTAGGGATTTCTTTATTTCACATGTGCATTCCTTGTGACAAGACTTTCTTCTGATACTAACAATTTGAACCCTTTGACCTTGAACTTTGAGTTTGACATATATTTGAGAAACTTCAACCTTCGCCATAGGCTTCCATACAGGGACATCAGTGTTTCACAAACACATCTTGTCTTCATTATTATTTGGTGGTGTCTCCATATGAGGGAAAAATTCCCAAGAGAGATGTATTCACAACAAACAAACAAATTACTAAAGAAAATATAAAACATGAATATGTTGGTCATGCATATCTCTGCATGAAAAAAACAGCTTTTCAAATACTGCAACCATATTCTAACCCTTTCAAAACACTCATTTGAGCTTTTCTGGTTTCCTTAACATGTAACGTCTGTCGTGACGTGTCGTCCATCTGTTTGTCTGAAAACTTTTTACATTTTTAACTTCTCTAGAACCACTGGGCCAATTTTACCCAATTCATATAGAAATATGTATATTTGTAAATGTCAGACTGTCCATCTGTCTCAATAAATTTAACCTTGGTCATCACGGTCATATCTACTGAATATTAAACTTATGTATTAGTATTTACCTGTGAGAATGGCATGGTTTTTTATGCGCCCGGATCGATAGATCCCGGGCGTATATTGTTTTTGTCCTGTCTGTTTGTCTTTTTGTCTGTTTGTCTGTTTATCTGTTTGTCTGTCTGTCTGTTGTCAACTTTAACCTTGGCCATAACTTTTGAACAATAAGAGATAGAGACTTCATATTTGGTATGCATACTCCAGTAATAAAGTCCTTTCAAATGACATCAAGGTCAATGACCTTGTGACCTTGACTGTGACCTATATGCTAAAAATAGCTTTTTCCACTGTTTGTCATAACTTTTTAACCATAGGAGATAAGGACTTCATATTTGGTATGCATACTCCACAAATAGAATCCTTTCAAACAACATCAAGGTCAATGATCTTGCGACCTTGACTGTGACCTATATGCTAAAAATAGCTTTTTACACTTTTTGCCATAACTTTTTAACCATAGGAGATAGGAACTTCATATTTGGTATGCCTACGATATCGATAAAGTCCTTTCAAATGACGGCAAGGTCAATGATCTTGTGATCTTGACTGTGACCTATATGCTAAAAATAGCTCTTTACACTTTTTGCCATAACTTTTGAACCATAGGAGATAGGGACTTCATATTTAGTATGCATACTCCACTGATTAAGTTCTTTCGAATGACACCATGGTCAATGACCTTGTGACCTTGACTGTGATCAATATGCTAAAAATAGATTTTTTGAACTTTGTTGCTGCCGGGCGCATAGTGTTTCACAAACAAATCTTGTTTTTTTTACCTGTGACCTAGAAGTTTGACCTACTTGCAAAAAAATTAAATTGTTATAAATTCATCATTTTGAAAGAGAAAAGTTAGGGCATTCATATCATAATGCAAGTATATTATTACCTGTGATAAGACCTTTCCAAATAAATCATGACTTTTACTCTGTGACCTTGACCTTGAAGAGGTCAAGCCTCTACTTTTCAAAAATGTTGCATTTGCTTATAACTTTTGATTGAGATGAGATATGACTCTCACATTTGACATATACATTAATTACTCATAAGAATTCAAGGTGTTTCCCAGCATGTGATGCTTTTTTTACCCCTTGACGTTCATGTTTTACTTAATTTTCAAAATATTTAACTCTCCTAAAAGATGATTAGGCTTCTGAGTAACATTAAGGAAGACTTCAGGGAAGACAGGGCTTTTTGCACAAAAAACGTCATTTTTTGACCCATATTTGACCCCCCAGGGCAAAATCTTAATTCCAAAACCTTACTGCACATCTACCTGACACCACCAACCATCTCCCAACAGATGATTAGGCTACTGTGTAAAATGTAGGGGAAGTTCAGGGAAGACGGGGCTTTTTGCATAAAAAATGTCATTTTTTTACCCCCATTTGACCCCCCAGGGCAAAATCAAAATTCCGAAACCTTACTGCATATCTACATGACCCCACCAACCATCTCTCAAAAGATGAATAGGCTGCTTAGTAAAATGTAAGAGGAGTTCAGGGAAAACAGGGCTTTTTGTATAAAAAACGTTATTTTTCCACCCCAATTTGACCCCCCGGGGCAAAATCTAAATTCAGAAACCTTACTGCACATCTACAAGACACCACCAACCATCTCCCAAAAGATGATTAGGCTACTGTGTAAAATGTAGAAGGAGTTCAGGGAAGACGGGGCTTTTTGCATAAAAAACATCATTTTTCGACCCCCATTTGACCCCCCGGGGCAAAATCAAAATTCCGAATCCTTACTGCACATCTACGTGACAACACCAATCATCCCCCAAAAGATGATAAGGCTGCTGAGTAAAATGTAAGAGGAGTTCAGGGAAGATGGGGCTTTTTGCATAAAAAACGTCATTTTTCGACCCCCATTTCACCCCCTGGGGCAAAATCAAAATTCCAAAACCTTGCACATCTACATGACACCACCAATCATCCCCCAAAAGGTGATTAGGCTGCTGAGTAAAATGTAGAAGGAGTTCAGGGAAGACGGGACTTTTTGCACAAAAAACGTCATTTTTCGACCCCCATTTGACCCCCGGGGCAAAATCTAAATTCCGAAACCTTACTGCACTTCTACGTGACAACACCAATCATCCCCCAAAAAATGATAAGGCTGCTGAGTAAAATGTAAGAGAAGTTCAGAGAAGACGGGGCTTTTAGCATAAAAAACGTCATTTTTCGACCCCCATTTGACCCCCCAGGGCAAAATCAAAATTCCAAAACCTTACTGCACATCTACATGACCCAACCAACCATCTCCCAAAAGATGATTAGGCTACTGTGTAAAATGTAGAAGGAGTTCAGGGAAGACGGGGCTTTTTGCATAAAAAACATCATTTTTCGACCCCCATTTGACCCCCCGGGGCAAAATCAAAATTCCGAAACCTTACTGCACTTCTACGTGACACCACCAATCATCCCCCAAAAGATGATAAGGCTGCTGAGTAAAATGTAAGAGAAGTTCAGGGAAGATGGGGCTTTTTGCATAAAAAACGTCATTTTTCGACCCCTATTTGACCCCCCGGGGCAAAATCAAAATTCCGAAACCTTATTGCACATCTACATGACACCACCAATCATCCCCCAAAAGGTGATTAGGCTGCTGAGTAAAATGTAGAAGGAGTTCAGGGAAGACGGGACTTTTTGCACAAAAAACGTCATTTTTCGACCCCCATTTGACCCCCCGGGGCAAAATCAAAATTCCGAAACCTTACTGCACATCTACATGACACCACCAACCATCTCCCAAAAGATGATTAAGCTACTGTTTAAAATGTAGGAGGAGTTCAGGGAAGAAAAGTGTGACAGACGGACGGACGGACGGACGGACGGACGGACATGAGTAACAACAATATACCCGAACTTTCTTTAGAAAGTGCGGGTATAACTATCAGTATTCAGAGAAAAGTTTTATTGCATCAGCAACTTTTGAAATAATTATTTCGATATATTTATTGGATTCATTTTTCAAAGCACTATTTAAATCAATGATTTTATCCATTAATAAATCTTTATTTCAAAAGTGAACACTATTTCTATAGTGGTTGCAACCTATGTTTGTTATTGAAATGAATGTCATCAACTATTGAAATAATTATTTCAATAGTGGTCGTATTTTAATAGTGGTTATTACCTATGTTTGTTATTGAAATGCACTCTCAACCACCATTGATATAATTACTGCAATAGTGGTTGTATTTCAATAGTTGTTACTAACTATGTTTGTTATTGAAATGCACTCTCAACCACTATTGATATAATTATTTTAATAGTGGTCGTTATTTCAAAAGTGGTTGCAACACTGCTGTGTCTGGGTTAAGAAATCACATATTTCACTTTCAAAACTCTGATAAATAATAGTTGAATTCTCCTTTCAACATAAAGTATATATCCAACTTTTTAAAACTAATACTAGCGTTTCTCATTAAATTTTTAATCAGAATTGTGACGCCGGAACGGAAAAATTGATTATGATCGAGCAAATTGTTTGTATTTTTAGCAAACACATATTAGTTTACATTTATGAATCATCTTCAATATATAATTTAATTGTTTAAAAAGTTTTATTATAAAAAGGAAAATTTTACAATAGTTGATAAAGAAATATGAAGAATATTATTAGAAACCTTTTTTCCCGCAAGCAAAAAAGACTATTCCCTCATAACTTATATACATTTATACATGTATGGGTACACAAATCAACTATTATAAGAAAAATGTACAATGTATAAAAATTATTTAAAGACAATTACAAAAGAACACCAGAGAAAGTAGTGATTGGTGTATTGTCCGAATAGTATCCAGTGCCAGTGTATCGTTTAATCCACACTGTATCGCCTTGATTGAGATTTACCAGTAACATATTGGTCCCTGTTTGATAAGTCGAGGAACTTTTGGCTTCAGCAGCCGCTGTCACCTTGGTGTTTCCATTTACTGCGATATACAGGTATATATCTTGAGAACCATAACTAATTACGGTTACAAAAAATTGGTACATCCCCGCGACAGGAGCCGTGAAGATCCCGGTGTTCGCATTATAACCTCCTCCACTGTTGGTGATCACTTTTGAGAAGACCAGTACATCACTGGACCAGGAAGAGGATGACGAAGGCATTCCAACAGTAAATCCTACTTTTTTCTTCAAATCTAATCGCATATTAACATATTTTATAGTTCGTTAATAGTATGAAACTTTGGAAGTCTCGTTACATCAAGATTAATGAAGCAAGATTTGGTTAAATAAAATACATATATTATTTATTGGCAGTATAGGTGCAAAATATAGGAATCATCTAAACACAAGAAGTCCTTTTATTTTATTCATTTATCATAAATATACTGATAACTTTGTTAATGATAACTAACTCTGTATTTAACTCACATGAATTCTAATTTAGCGCTGTGTTCTTTCTTTTTCTTTCGATTGTTTTGATTTTTAATGTGATATTAATCCGCATGATGTTAGTGATATAAATTTCCATCTACTTTTTTTGTTTGTAAATATGTCGCCTGCGTTGCGCAGTGGGTAGAGCGCCGCTCTAGAGTCGTGAAGTAAGGAGTCAATCTTGAATAATTACGTCGCGGGTTCGAATCCACTGTGGGGCGTGGAGACCGGTCCTTCGGATGATGCCGTATATAAACCAAGGTCCCGTGTCGCAGTAGGTGCTGACAAGAAAAAGATCCCCCACTGCTCAATGGCCCTAGGTGCCGATAATAGGACAAAATTTGCTGCTCTCCACGGGGAAGTGGTTGTGTCTCCATATGAGTGAAAAATTCTCGAGAGGGACGTTAAACAACACACAAACAAACAAACTAATATTATGTTTTTCTTGAGATTAGTTTACATATTTTTAGAAATATAACTTTTTGGCTATTGTTCATTATCAAATACCGAAACGTCTCCAAAAACTAAATTAAGGATTTCTAGCAAACACGAGGTGATGGTCAAGGACGAAGTGACATCAAATTGTAGGGAAGGCAAATTGGGATTGAAAAATTTGATGAGCAATTCATACAACGCCGAGGTATTGCTCTCAATATAGTCTACCATTGTAATAATGGTCTATTGTAGACAAAAAAGTAAGCTTGACTGAATTTTGTTTTATTTTCCTTACGTAAATTATTTAAGAATTCCGTGACATAATTTTTGGATCATCTTATAATTTTGTATGTTCTCAATGACATCAGTGAAGAAAAACTAAATCTTTTGCAATAAATTTGTTGTTTACTTTTATTTTGATACTCACCACAATGATTGTTTGTCATATTCATTCGGAATACCTCAAGAGAAGACACAGCAGAAGAAAGCTTAAGATTCTCCATCTTTGACTGCATGACATCAGTTCTTAAGGCATTTATTGTTCTGTTTATGTCATCTACAGAAACAAAAACGTAGGATATATAGCATGTATAATGCAATGAAATATAATTTATACTGTTTCCTAATTAAACCGTTATAAATTAGCCAAAATTAATGTTTTAGAGATTGGTTTTCAGTTTGCAAGCAAGTAAGAGGAAGCTTTTCATCATATTATATAGTGAATGAGTACAGACAATAAACAGAGGAAGTGATATTGCTTTGAAATTACTTCAGATTTTTACCTGTCGCCATGATTCTTCCATTTGTAGTCATCAAATCTGCATTCAGATTGGTGATAGATTCATTCAATTTCTCATAATCTTTAGCAGTTTTCTCCTCTATGGCTTTGGTCAAGGTTTTGTCCATTTCAAGTGTGTGTTTGTTCAAATCCAACAAAGTGACAGATAGATAACGAACCTCAGTTTTCATATCTCCTAAAACAGTGGTAATATTTGATTCAAATGTCTGTCTTTTCACCTCCATATTTCTGTCTACAGTTCGCTGAATCTCGAATAATTCTGTCAAATTTTCTTGGACAATTCCGGCGTTTTCTTTTAAGCTGATAATGTCATTGTTTAATTTCTTGTTTTGTTCTTTTAGCGAAGCAACTTCTGTTCTTAGATCCGATATCAAAGATGAGCTTTCTTTTTGAGACTCCTGCAAGGAGATTATAACTTGCTTCATGTCCACCATATCCTTCATCAATGCATGGACGTTTTTCACCAAAGAAATTCGAATAAGAGTTTCTTGGTTAAGCAGTTGTCGGAACACGTCTGTATTTTTGGCATCGACTCTTAATTCTTCCATACTGGTCAAGGTTTGGTTATCGTTGCCCGTGACCACAGATAGACCCTTTACATATACTAATGACATAAAAAGCACAAACGCTGACAAAGTCCTGCAGTCCATGTCGATGTTCAATTGCAAACTAATGTTTGTTGCGTGATGAGAAAACTTTATATTTTGGAGAAGTATGCTCGGATTTTCGTCTTAAAGTGTATGTAATTCAAACTAATCGTGAACCCATTACTCTAAGGTGTACCACAAGAATTTGAAAAACTGTTGGCAAACACTATGTTTTAGAGCAGTTATAGCATCCACTTGCGGTTTATACACTTTTGTTGAAATCTTATCTGTTAAGAAAACATTTTATAAGATCCTTTTTGACAACCTTGTCAATTTTCAAATATTTTACAAGCTTTTTGAAAAACATGGACCGTAAGTAGAATACTCGATTTTTTTTTCTTTATAACATTCCTTTTCAATAATTGAGACCAACATGAAAAACTTTACATTTATCCTGTAGCATTAAGTAGAAATTTTCTATTTTCTACATGTATTAAAAATCCTATTAGTTGCAATACATTTACTTACCAACGATTGGTTGCATTTGATCTCTATAAGATATAATTATAGATTATAATATGTTCTTATCTTGTGCCAAAGGAGCATATGTTCTTAAATAGCTTCTGCTTATAATTAGTATAATCATGAATCTACGAACATGAGAAAGTTTGTAAATGTAAAGTAAAGGAAGAAACCATCTATTAGGAAAAGGTTTCACAATTACCCCCTCTTACCCATGGCAAAGGTTTTTGTCATTGTTGAATTTGCAATACAGGAGCATTGCATTCTAAAAATTGCAAACAATTGTTCATGCTTATTTTATCGATGAAAACATAATTACGTTTAATTTGGGATTGAGAAACGACAAAAGAACCAGCATATATTTAAACTCTCAGATAAGATGAAGCCATTCTGAAATCTAGAGTAAAATTTGAGCAGATGATTTAGGCCCGTGTTGCATTTTCTACAATGCTACTTGGAGGTAACTTTGTAAATATGGTATATTACCAATTCCTAAGGAAAATCTTTATGAATGCACAGATAAACTCTTTGTTACCCATTGCTAGGGAAAATCTTTATAAAGGCACACATAATCTCTTATAGTGTGAGTACACAAATTTTATTGAAACATTTTTCGATGTATCAAGTGAGATACAGGTAAAGATAATAATAGTGTCCATATTTATTTCATAAAAAAACTTAAAAGTGCATAGGAGCGCGTGATAAAACACATATTATGCGAAGCCATTTGCGAAAAAACATCATTTAGTGCAACAATCTGTCATTATCTTCATACGCATCAAAATGAATAATAGATACATTACTTATTATCTTATATTCTTACTTCATTATTACGATTTTTTGATATCTGGATCAAATTTGACACACATATTTTGATATGCATATTTCATATAAAGTATACTGGAATGAATCATTCTCTTATTTCGGGTTCCTTCTGCTGGCCTCTACTCATTGTTATACTCTACATATAAACCATATCTTCTGACATAAAATTACCATGAACATATGAAAAGTAAAAATAGTTAAGAGGTCAAAAGAATTGACTTTATCGTAATCGTTTACATAAAAAGTCAACATGTTAACATAAAAATGTAGTGAATGTATAACCTCGAAGTTAACTGGTGTGGTTATTAATGAGAAATCGTTTCGTCAAAAACAGTGCTATCCATTATAGCTAGACAAAAGATATGATGCTTACATTGTACTTTGAAAGTCGACAGATTGTTAATAAAAAAACTTATGAAACAGATCAACGATAATCTTTTTGAGTTCTAAATAGGTCCTATATAAGGCAAAAGCTGTCCATAGTTATATGTAATTGAAAATATCTTTTATCGCATGCGTGCATAAATTGCTTTTTTAAAAAAAAGTTACAAAAACGATTTTTTTTCAATTAAGGACGAATATTACAACGTCATAATGGCTGCTTTTCCGGTGAAAATTTTATTTGGGCCCTACCATATTAAGAAAGATAACTCTTCAAACCAGATCTTCTGAACCAACATTTTTGAGAATATTTTTTGTAGATTTCTTAATCAAATTTCATTTCAATTTTTCATTTGCATATCATTGATAATCATGTGCATTTTATATCTATAGATTTTGGTACAGTTTTATCTACCAGTTTTCAGGAAATTGAACATGAATGTTAAAAAACACTTTTTTTCAGAAATAATAAAAAATGTATGATGATAAATTTATTTTGTTGTATTTTAATTCTTACATAGTCAACAGGATTGTTTCAAATGAATTGAAAAAGAAATTAAAGATAATAAATTAAAAATAAATTCAAATTAATTTTTAAAAAATTTAAGAATTCGTACATTCTTTACATGAAAGAGGCATTTATATTACAAATATCACTAGATGTGTTATTCTACCTTAAATTTAAGAAAATAGCACATTATTTTGTACCGTGCATGCTCTATCTTTTTTTTTAATAATTTCACCGCATTATGTAGCTCTGGTATTGAATTGTTGATTCTCATCAACTGTATTCAATTATTCTTCAAATGGCGATTTCAATTAGTTAATTAATGATGCCTTGGTCTATTTGAGTTCTCTCCCTTTATGATTTTTTTCACAAAATCATAAATGGAGGTCCATATAATTACATGATCCGATCCTCAGATACTATCACAAATATTTGTCTTCTTTCTAATCCTTTGGAATAATACTTAAGGTTCCAGAAAGTGACATATCAAATTCTGTTGGTCCTTGTGTCTCTCTGATTCCTTTTTCAAAACAGTCCATGGCCGCTATCAAAGGATAAAGCTTAACACATGTAGCATTATCAAAAAGGCGAATTATCTCCTTCTGCAGTAAATTAAACATGTTAAAGGAATTGAATAATGAATTGAATAATAATAAAAAACTGATGATAAAGATAAGTGGTGCAAAGGTTATCTAATCTTAAATTATGGGAATACTATTTTTCTGTGCTCATATGATTGTTGGCAAAAATTTTGATGCAACTCTAAATAGATTGAAAATTTTATAAATGTGGCCTTTTCTCTTCACTTTCAAAAGAAATCAACTAGAAGGACTTAAATGAAAAATCAAGTAGAAAAATAAATAAAGGCTTTCATTTAAAATATAAATGTAGAATCAATAGACTGTTGAATAAAATATTAACAGCACCTGAATATCTTTCTTCTCCGTGCCTTTTCTTTGCATTTTCTTTATTTTTACAAGAATTTCGGGAGCTTGATAGTGGTCAAGATTTTTAATCAGTGTTCTGAAAGATTAAATAATTTCGATGTAAAAGGATTCGAAAAAGGAAATTAAAAAAGTTCATATTTGTGAAATATTTCAGTATGAAATTCCCAAATTCCTTACTTCTGTAGTTTTTCTGACTCCTTTTCCCAAAATTTTCTGTTTTTCTTCTTCATTTTTTCCTCCATTCCTGCAATGAAACAAGATGTGTTTGTGAAACATTGATACCCTCGTTTGAGAGCATACATCGAGAGGTGAACTCTAGAGTCAATGTCAAAATTGTTGGTATAAAAGGGTCTTAATTGTCGCAAGGAATACACCTGTGAAATATAAAAGCCCTAGTACTAACTGTTTTGGCCCAAATTAATCGTTTTAAAACGTGCGTCAAACTCCAAGGTCAAGATTTCAATTTGGTGGTACCTGAAAAAAGGTCTTGTCACAGGAAATACACATGTGAAATATGAAAGCCTTAGCAAAACCAAAGGGTTAATTTTGTATTTTAAAAAAATAAAGTGGTCCTTCGAAACTTAAATAAGTGGTAAATCACAATGTCAGTTTATTTCTTCAATCACAAAATTAAATTTATATGAACACCTGGATTATCCCTCAAATCATGCAATTTTGAGGCCACACAAATACGTAGTTTTACAGTGTTTGCTCGCAGCATTTATGAGCCTTTGTAAATCAGAAGTACACTACTTAATCATATCTTAACAATATTGACTGCTTTTATAATCATTTTTTAAATGAATAAAATTAAAAAAAGACATATACGCTTTTTATACTTTTATAACATAAGATTAAATCAAACAAATATTTTAAAACGAATCTTAATTAGGTACCTTTATAACAGTAAACATTTGAATCCGGAGAAACATTTCCTGTAACCTTCAGAGAAGATGGCTCATTTCCTATAAAAATCATGAAAATTTTATTTAACATAAAAAACAACATTTCATAAGATTCCTAGCTATGAAATATATGCTATTAAGTCTTATTTTAGATAGTACAAATAACTTGTTTTGAAAATTGCTTAGCTTAGTTTATGATTCTTGGCTTACAACTACATTTGTATCAGTTTTCGATACTTATGTTAAACGGTTGTGGAAATAAATTAAGTAATGAACAATTAAATAAGCTGCATTGTCGAAAAAAAATCTTTAATATGCTGCTTAGTTTTGGATATGTACATGTAACTAAGCTACGTTCATTAAGTATATAAGACTGTGGATCAGCAAGAGTATGTTTGTGGCATTGTAAGTTATATTTTTAATAACTTAAGACAGTTCAATTTAGACAATTAGGTAATCTTTAATATGTTTAATTTTTATTTATTACAAATCACAAATACATATTGTAATCCTCCGGTTTATACGCCTGATAGTTACAGTTCTTTTCGTTTTGCATGTCTGTTTATATTGTGTGACGAATATTTTTTTTGTAAGATGTATACTTTTGTAGCGTATGTATGACTATGGGACATAAGGGGTATAGAGCTTATTACGTTTTGATTTGTGTGTATGACTTACGTAGCTAGATTTTTTTGTTTCTATGTGCGCAACTTCATATAAAACATTGTTTTTTTTTTTTAATAATAACGAAAACATATTTAATTTGTCCTCTGTCGTTGTCGTTGTTGGCGTCGTTGTCGTTGTCGTTGTTGTAAACGTGTCACATTTTTATCTTCTTCTCAAGAACCACTGTTCTTTGCTACAAAGTTTTGCATGTCTTATGAATTGGAAAACAATTAATGGCAATATAAAAAAATCTTCTTCTCAAGAACCACTGGGCCAGGAGAGATGAAATTCATGTGGAATCATCCTCATGTAGTGTAGATATTTTTTATGACCCCTGGGGGTGGTGCATTTTACATAGGAATATATAGGAAAAATCTTTAAAAATCTTCTTCTCAAGAACCACTGGGCCAGGAGAGATGATGTGGAATCATCCTTAGGTAGTGTAGATTCAAGTTTGTTCAAATCATGACCCCTGTAGGGTGGGGCCAAAATGGCAGATCAAAGTTTTACATAGGAATATATAGGAAAAATCTTTACAAATCTTCTTCTCAAGAACCACTGGAGACTGGATCAGGAAAGATGAAACTCATATGGAATCATCAACAAGATGTGTAGATTCAATTTTGTTCAAATCATGACCCCCGGGGACAGGGCGGGGCAATAAAGGGCCGATCAAATTTTTACATAGGAATATATAGGAAAAATCTTCTTCCTTGAGACACAATATTTCTTTTAAGTTTGTTCATGTATTTTTTTTTACATAGGAATATCTACTTATAGAATCTTCTTATCAAGTACTTTAATGTCATGCTTAGTGATATTTATAGGGAATCATCCTCAGGTATATATTTTTGTTTAAATTAATTTTTTTTTCTGATCTGATGTGTGCTTTTTCCTAGCCAATTGCTCAGGTGAGTGATGTGGCCCCTGGGCCTCATGTTTTGTCTACATCTGTTGACGGTTTTTTTTTGGTATATACTTTGCCTAAATTAATTACATTTTTGGTAATTAGGTCTGTAACCTATACATTTTTTTTGGATTGTATGTCTTTGATCCAAATTACATTTGATTTGTATGAGTGTGAGTATAAGTAAATTAAATTATCGGTCTGTAAAGTGCATTGCCTCTTACAATGTCCTCGTTTGTTTGTGATGAATATTACATGTAGTTATATTACCTTTTGAATTGTATGTTTGAGACCTATGTTAGTTTTGGGTTTGCATGTCTGTCTGTGTCCTACTTAATTTAATTTTGGCTTGTGTGTTTTTGATATAGATTTTTTCTGGTTTGCATGTTTGTCTACATGTAACTTATACAATTATTACTTTTTGGTTTGTGCGTTTTTTGATATAAATTACCTTTTGGTATGTCTGTCTGTAATCTCCTATTACATTTTATTCATTATGCCTGTGACCTATATTTCTATTACATTTTGTTTTTTATATTTGTGACCTTATAATATTACTTTTTGGTCTATATGTCTGTGGCTCCTGGAGAAACTTGAGGATTTGTTTTATAGTTGGTCGATCTGCGCTCACTTTAGACAGCATCTGCTTGATCAGATTTTCGATGTCTTCATTGTATGAAATAGGCGGACTCTCCGGGAGCTATTCCAATAAATCAAGCATCTGTACAGCAATTTACATCATACCAGTATTTCTAATTTATGGTTTATTGCAATACTTGTCATTAACTCTTCAAGATCTTTTAATTGACTCTCCTCCCTAACTTCTCGTGAAAAACACTCTCATTTTTTGACATGATAAACAGTGAACAATTTATAGAATGCGACCTTACGCTTTTAAAGTATCACACCAGAATAAATAAATAACTGTCAAAGAATGTTAAGGTTTTGACGGTGAGAACTTTCTTTTTACCTTCCCGTTGCATACAGCCTCTTTTAAGGCTTCCATTGTATCGAGATGAAATGCATAATTCCCTGTCGCCATTTCGTAACAGGAGCACCCAAGACTCCAAATGTCTGTCTGTTTAATTTAAATTAATCCATGCTAATTTTTTTTTCTCAAAAACTTATTATACGTTTTCATTTCAAATATTTTTCTTTAAATTACGATATACATGTATTTAAAAACAATGCCACACCTTTTCATCATACGGTTTTTCTTCGAGAATCTCCGGGCTCAGATAATACGGTGTTCCGACTAAAACCGACATCTCAGGACTGTTGCTTATAAGCCTACATAAGTACAAGAATACGGAATTTTCAAATTAGTACAATCCATCTGATAATCCTAAATCTTTCTACATGTACATGAAACGTTGCTCGTTCAAACTTTATTTTCCTTAGCATTTAATTGAAGCTAAATAGTACATCATTCTCGTAGGAGGCCAAAAAATGAAATAATTCATTATTCTCTGTAAACTCTGCTGATTAAATAAATTCCTTTGGAAGTTCATTTTTTTTGTTGGTAGATTTAGCTTTTAATTGCGGTTTCTGACCGTATAGTTTATACGTGTAACTTACTTGGCTACCCCGAAGTCTCCGATTTTGATCACTTTCCTGTCGTCTGTGTACAGCATGTTTTTGGTCTTCAGATCTCGGTGTATGACAGCGTTGTCATGAAGAAACTGTGACATAGAGAAATGGGAGGATAAAGACGTACATATTTTCGAAGGTGCTTGTGATTAAAGCATATTTTTCCTTTCTTTTAAATTCCTTTAATTTAATACTTGAAAGAATATATAACAAACAGGAATTTTCAGTGGCATATAAGCAATCAATGGCATGTATTAATGACATGCACAAAAATACCACCGGCCTGTCGTGCCTGTTTTGAGGGTGCATTCTTCGAAATTAACTACTGTCATAGTTCGATACCTAACCGGTATACGTACCTCTACGCCTTTGGAGATTTGTACTAATGTACTAACGAACTCCTCCTCGTCCATAACCTTGTTATCTTTCTTAAGATTCTGTATGTGTTGATACAAGGTACCCCCGCCGCAGTACTCCATTACTATACATGCTATCTTGTCCACCACTATGTGGTAGTGATAATGTACCACATTTGGGTGGTCCACTTGCTGTAAAATCTCTATTTCTCTGTTGACAAGTTCTCGATGACGGTCTGTGGCATTTTCTAGGCTTAAAAGCTTGGCGGCATAAATTTCGCTCTGTAGTTAAAAAAACAAGATGTGTTTGCGAAACACTGGTGCCCCCGTATTAGATATATATTTTTCAAAGGAAGTTCCTCAAATGTGAGTCTATCAAGGTCAAGGAATGAAAAGCTGTTACTTAAGAGACAGGACTTGTCCTCTATGAATGTACCTGCGAAATATGAAAGTCCTGGCCCAACAGTTCAAAACTTATGGGCAAGGTTAAAGTTTCTCAAAATTTGGTCAATATCAAGGTATAGCAAAAGATCAAAAGGTCAAAATTTTTGGTATCCAAAAGAAGGCCTTAACGCTTGTCACATGGTATATAACTGTGAAATATAAATGCCCAAGTTATGTCAAAAATATCCGAGGAAAGTCTTATCACATTGAATACACATAGAAAAGTTTAAAAGCTCTAGCACCTACTGTTCAAAAAAATACAGGATTTTAAAGTAATGGGTATTTTTTCTAAATTGAATCAAACTCCAAGTTCAAGATCAAAGGGTCAAATATGCTGATACCCCAATAAAGGTCTTTTCCAAGGAATAAACGTTTAGAATATGCGAGCCATAGCTCTAACCAATCAAAGGTTTATTTAACTTAATAAGATTTTTGCAATGTTAATTTTTTACCGAACAAAAAGATAAACAGACAGACAAACAGACAGCAAGAGAGAAAGATGGACAGGGCAAAAATTATATACCCCAAAGTCCCGGATTTCGGGGCATACAAATGCTTTTTATCAAAAGTGGACAACAATGAATCAGATTAGAACTAGCTAACGGAAGATGAGTTATGATATATAGTGCTCATACACGAAAACAAGAGGCCCATGGGCCTTATAGGTCACCTGAGCATCATGCAACAACTTTCCAGTGATTGAATTTGGTTCATGTTTTAAGCTACATGCTATGGCATTCAAAATTTTGAAAGAGGCACCATTGCTCCTCATAAATATACACTTAGCAATTGCTAAGTTTTGTTATTTAATACCCATAGGCAGGGTAGGGAAACAAAAATGCATTTCAATTAATCAGTAATATTCAGCAATAATCAGTAGTGCCCCTACCACACATAAACCCCTGACCCTTGGTCCACACATTGCACAATTTTTAAAAAGGCACCCTTGCTTATCAAATTATTGTTTGATTAATACCAAGGAGCAAATTTCAAACAATTTATTCATTTTCAGTCTATAAGTAGAGCCCCCCATAGTACCCCTGACCCTGGGGCCTTGAAATTCACAATTCTGGAAGAAGGATCCTTGCTCATCATAACTATATGGATAGTTCATCCGCTTAATACCCAGCAGCAGAGAAGAAAATTTTCCAATATTCCAGGTATATTCACTATATAATCATTATACAGCCCCGCCCTAACACCAGAACACCTGAAGGTGGAGCAATGAAATTCAAAACTTTGGTAGAGGCTTTCTTGCTCATTATAACTATGTACTTCGTTAGTTTATTTAATACTTAGGAGCAGCTAGAGAAGAAGATTTTTAAAGAATTAATGTATTTTTCACTATATGATCAATAGAGCCCCGCCCTAACACCAGAACCCCTGACCCTGGGGACATAAAAATTCACAATTTTGGAAGAGGCACTCTTGCTCATAATAACTATGTACTTAGTTAGTTTATTTAATACCTAGGAGCAGAGAAGAAGACTTTCAAAGAATTAATGTATTTTCACTATATGATCAATAGAGCCCTGCCCTAACACCAGAACCCTGATCCTGGGGCCATAAAATTCACAATTTTGGAAGAGGCACTCTTGCTCATCATAACTATGTACTAAGTTTATTTGATACCTAGGAGCAGAGAAGAAGACTTTCAAAGAAATAATGCATTTTCACTATATAATCTATATGGCCCCGCCCTAGCATTAGAACCCCTGACCCTGGGGCAATGAAATTCACAATTTTGGAAGAGACAGCCTTATTCAACATTACTATGCACTTGGTTTGTTTATTTAATGCCCATGAATTTATGATTTTCACTATATAATCTATATGGCCCCGCCCTAAGAATTTCAAATAACTATGAATTTATTTAAAACCCATTCAAAGAAATTATTCATTTTCACTACATAATCTATATAATAGCCCCGCCCTAGCACTATAGCCCCTGACCCTGGGGCCATGAATTTCACAATTTTGGTAGAGACTCAATACTGATTGAAATCATGCCCACAGTTTGACTGCTTGATGTCCAGGAGTAAAGAAGATTTTTAAAGATTGCACTAACTTTAGTGGTTTTGATCCCACCCCCAGGCCCCAGGGGGACATGGACCATGAAATTCACAATTTGTGATCCCCTTCACCAATAGATGCTATGTGTCAAAATTGTTGGAAATTGGTTCAGAGGTTTCAGAGAAGAAGCTGAAAATGTTCAAATGTTAACGCACGACGACGGACGAAAACAGATAACAATAGGTCACCTGAGTTTACTCAGGTGACCTAAAAATTTACGCTTAGATTAAAATATTTAAATAAACCTTCTCAAAATTCTGTAAACAATACACAACCGTTGTGAAATGTGATACACATTGCACAATTATGCTGTGCGTTTCAAAACATAGTTGTTAGAAAGGGTGAACATTCAAGTGTAAAATTAAATGTTTCAGTCCGGTACGTAGTCTGGTTTTCGCCTCCAACACTGCTTTTTTCACAAAACAAAGTGAAAAACGCAGTGGCGGGGCAGGAAACTAGATTATCCAGTAACAGTCCTATTAATCTACACAAACCCATCGTTTTTTTCTGCACTGACCTTGAACCCCGTGGTACCTGCCTCCTTCAGTCGGGCTTTATACACAAACCCAAAACTCCCCTTGCTCACAAACTCAGTAAGTGCACAGTCACCCAACTCCTTCCCTGCTAAGTTTTCCATTATTTTTCAATCTTCACACAAAAAATTGTAATTTTCAAAATCTGGCAAAAAATGATGCAGCTCATTTTCTGATTAAAGTAATTATCTGTTTATTGGGGTACACTTTAAACTTCCTCTTTCGGATTCCTCCTACAGACTACAGACCTTCCAAGTTTAAAATTCTGGTTCGATCTCTATCAATCGTTCTACACAGTATTTTAAATATTTCTTTTAAAAATGTTATAATGGGTTTTGTTTACTATTGTCAAAATGCCAAAAATCACCTGTGGGTTAGAAAGTACATTCAAAAGGAAAAAAACAGGTAACAATTATACAGTATCTCTCTACAAAGTCATCAATACATATTTCACAACGTATCAGATATATTATTTTAGGATTTTAATTTCTGACTGTCTATTTTCCCTTTTTTTTCATATTAGATGGAAAATATTACTTTCATGCTAATTATTTTCAAATATATATATTTATTTATTTATCTCTCATAAATTTTATTTTTCCTACTGGTACTTAATTTTTCTCAGGGGAATTTCCTTTTCAAAAGTGTTAATCTCACCTGAAAGAAATAAAGGTAGAATTTAACTCTATAGGTGGTGGTCTACCATTTGGTATACATGGGTTTGAGCAGTGATCAGGGTTCCTGATCGTGCCGACACCTGTAGTGAAAAGGTGTTTCGTTTTTTTCTGAAGGACCTGCAACTTTCACTTCAACGTGCTGAGCGCTTTGTGAAGGAAAAGTTGCTACTTACTTTTTATCAACTTAGGTCAGTCGCGACGTGATTCGCACAACCGACCTTCGGATCACGGAGAGGGCGCTCAAACCGACTGCGCTACATTGGTTAAAATGTGAAGTGGTTTTGTAATAATGTATGGAAAGATTGATTGTATGTTGTTTAACGTCCCTCTCGAGAATTTTTCACTCATATGGAAACACCTCCAGTTGCCGGTGGGGAGCTACAAATTTTGTTCTATACTCGGCACTTAGGGTCATTGAGCAGTGAGGGATTTTTTTCTTGCCAGCACCTACTGCGACACGGTATCTCGGTTTATACGGTCTCATAGGAAGGACTGGTCTCCACGTCCCACAGTGGGATTCGAACCCGCGACGTAAGGATCAACTCCTTACTTCGCGACTCTAGACGCTCTAACCACTGCGCCACGCAGGCGACTTAATATGAAAAGAAGACAGACAGCTTTGAACACTTTGAACAGAAAATCTCATTTTTTGAACTTTAGTCCTTAACTGAGCTATAAATAAGTCCCTTGTAATTATTTGTTACCGTTTATTATTCCATAAAATGTTGTTTGGTTGTCATTAAAATACAAGCAATTGAAGGAATATACTGTACTCAATAAAGTAACTTAATAAAGTTATAACTATGAAGATTATGCATGTAGTATTATTCTGATAAAAGAATGTGTCCAGCAATTAACATTTATATACTGTAGATAAAGCAAATTTTAGACATCAAAATTAAAAGTGCAGTTCTTGGTTGTTAGAAAACAAAGCACACTATAAATTTAATACTTCTAAATACTAGTAGATTTTGACATGCATGAGGCTACTAGGTAAGATTTTATAAACAAAAAATAAAAAATTTCACCGACAAATTAATGTTGATTACATGTATGCACTTGTCTGAAGATATTTCAGTTGTTCAGTGCAATGATTAAAAATCAAAAGTCAAGCAGAACATGATATTACGTACAGTTACAATAAAACATTTTTACAACTTTAACCTGTTTTCTTGGTTGTTAATTTCTTGTATGCCAAATTTTGGTCTCTGACTTTATGATAATAATACATTGTACATGTACTACTGTGCACATACACTACACACTCAACATTTGCAGAATCTTCATTTTCAACTGATTACTTAATGCAATTATAAACCGAGTCTTGAAAACAACTAATGGTTTCAATAATGTATTATTGTGTACATAAATTAGCAGACATGAAGCAGCTCGATACACACTATAATATGATCACCACTAAAATAAGTACATTAACAGTCAGTCATTCAAACACTTAGATATAAAGTGTTGTTGGTTTCCTTGTGTCAACATATATGTATATATCATATACACAGCAGATCTATCAGCTAATAAAATACAGAGTAGAACTCCTTCATAACAAAACAAATATCCTTGCCCAATATAAATTACATTTTAACCATTTTCCATCACTGACATCTCTATTACCAGGGTTTCATTGAAGTGATCTGACCAGTGACAGTCTACTCCCTTTTTCTTTCATGGTTTTTTTATTATTATTATTGCCTTCTTGGATATCTAAAAGTTTAATCTCGTCATATAAGTTCAAGATAGTGAGATTTGACTATATAGATATACTTTTGCATAGGGATCAAAAGCAAATTGAAAGTGGGGTGGCTCATTGAAAGGGGGTGGGCTAAACCAGTGAAAAAAGGTAAGCCCCAAATTTCACTGCTTATATTATGTATATCGTTAGAAAAAAAAGTGGGGGGAAATGTTAATGCCTATGTATTGGATCTTCTATGAATTTACATGTAAATAAAGTTTATTGCTATGCCAAAAGACTGATCTCCAATGTTTTATACACAAGTGTTGGTCATTATCTCTTACTTTTTGTGTTCTGCTAAATATAACATCAAGATATTCAAAAATTTTACATCAAAGTTGAAACTTCAATATACAAAGAGTTAACCCTGATTTTTATTTAGCATATTAAGATACAAAAGTTCACTTTGTTGAAAACCGGTCAATACTATAAATAAACAATTTGGAAGTAAAAAAAATTGCTTATTCATACACATAGATTGATTGTTGAAATTGAGACTACCAGTATACATATGATTGATGTGCATTGTAGTATATTTAACAAAGAAGCATATTACACTGCAAAATTTATATATAAAAATTTAAAGACCAATAATAACCGGAACATGCATGTGTTTAAAATTCCTAAATCTAGTATATAGCTACAGGTTCTTAAATGCTACTACTAAATCCTGAATTTCAATCCATTTTGATATGCATATTAACTTCTCTGTTAAACCCTGTTTTTTTAAGATCATTCATTTAATGGAGCCTTCTTAAAAATTAGGTTATTCTGATCACATTGCTATGTACATTGCACATTTGCAGTGTAGTATGCTAAGTATTATAAACTTTTATTTCTAATGCGACCTTTGTTTAAAGTATACTTCATTTTAAAATTCTTCATGACAAGCCTTAACAACATATCTTACTTTTGGTAACTAAAAAAATAATCCTAATTTTTATTTTACTACAACATGCTTTAAAAAAATACACAATAAAATAACAGATCCAGACAAAATGTCTAAAGGAAACAAATAATTTATAAAACTGCCATAAACAATACTTTCTATCACAATACAATTTTGAACTTTAACTGTTTGTCCTAGGAAGTCCTTTGAGCTCTGTTAGGAAACGTTGAGCGATTGTTTGACGGTGTTAACGATGTTAAAAACCTGAGGGAAAGAGTTATCTTCTAGTGTTTTTGCATACGGAGTAGGTACATCTGCACCTGTGACTCTCATGACCGGAGCATCCAGATAGTTAAAGGCCGGACCTGAAAGTTAAATGCAAACACACTTAAATTTTCTTCATTGAAAGATTTTACATTATTCCAATATGAAACAATGAATAAATTTAATTTAAAATGAGTTTCATGCATTGGATGATAACAAGTCTAAAACAATGCCATAATGCAAGAACCTTAACAAATTTTAACACCCATATTGTTAATAAATTTCCCAAATTAAGGGGGCTCTCTACAACGTCACAACATGGCGTACTTCCGTAAAAACGCCATTTTGATCCCAAATGATCAGATTCAAATTCACTTAACACCGATAAATCACTGAGTATAACACAACATGCGATACTGTGGATGGAATGTACATTATATTATTTAATTATTAAATAATACATTTACAAACTTATTAGAATAAGATTTTTAGATGAGAAAAAAATGATATAAAACATGGCTTGTCCATATGCTAATTCATCATTACGTGTCAAAACGCCATACATTCAAGAAATTTATTTCTCCAGTAAGCATATATGCTTTTCAGCAAAATATATCCCCCCAAAAATGCAAATTTAATAAGATAAGACATATGTATTATCTTCCCATCGACTAGAGGATACTCTGTTCTCGATTTGTATACACCCGAATGAATGGTTATACCCTGTGAAGTTTCGCATGACCCAAACGTTTGATCACCATTGATTGTCAGCTGTTTACAAGTATGGGAAACATGCAGGTTTTAGACGAAGTGTGCATTTGGTTATAGGAATTTCTTTTACCGCTTTTGGCCATTTACCATCTTAACTTGTTTTGTTATATATAGCACTGAATAAGTAAGTAAATCTACCTTTCTCAATACCATGAATTCACTAAATACATGTCTTTGTCATTGACTGGAAACGCGATGATTTTCGCTTAAACTCATTGAAAAACAATACATGTACAATACGAACTTCTTTCAATGTCCTTGCGTGACATTTGTTTAATACTTGTGCAAGTAGAGTTTATTTGAAGTTTATATAAAAAAAACAGTACCAAGATATTTGAGTCCACTCTTAAAGCGGATCTCTCACACCTGAATTTTTGTGATGTTTATAAATTTTTGACAGTTTTTCAATTTTTTTCAATTTCTTTTTTTCATTGTTTTTACCCTTTGATATTATATATCTTTTCAGATATTGAAGGGGATCCAACCAGCTATTCTCAAGAAAATGCTGTTTTAGTTTTTCTTTTGTCTATTTTTGTAAATTTAAATAAAAATTATGTTGATTTTTTTTTATCTTTGCTGGTTATTATTTCAATATTTTATAACACTAAACTTTGAAGAGAAATTTAAAGCACTGGACTTTTAAAAATATAGATAGGAGGGATTTTAATAAAATAAATAAAATATTTCTAAAAATAAATTGAAGTACTTTGGAACCTTATTTTATCGGATATGGGGCCTATTATTAGAAACAAATGCATGCAACAAAAATCAGTTATACTTTATAGGTGTAGAGAGCCCCCTTAAGCATGATATTAAAGGCATATTGACAGTAAAACATGTTAATAGCAAAGTGAAAGGCACATGCAACTTTGTCCGCTATGAATGAAATTCAATAGATCGTTGAAGATTACAATAGGTTTTAAAAGCACAGGATTGAAAATCACTTTGCTGTTACATTGAATTCAGTATGTGTTTGCTTTAACCGTGTTTTACTGTAAATGTGTCGGAGCATGCCCTAGCAATCTTGAAATTCATTGTCCTTACTTTCTATAATTCTGGCACAGACTTCCGCCCCTATCCCACACTGCGGCCAGCCCCCCTCCACTGTCACCAGGTGGTTGGTTTTGATGACTGACTGGATAATGGGGGCATCATCCATTGGTCTCAGAGTTCTTAGGTTAATTACCTTAAAAAGAAATGTACTTAAAGGTACTTGGACACAGATTTGAAGTTAATTTTTTCTCTATAATATTACCACTTATATATTTTAATAACGTTTCACACAAAAATTAATTAAAAATCTTATTTCATTTATAAGTTAATAAAATTTTTATTTTTTTGGCGGGTTCCATTGACACGTCCTTGTACTTTCACAAATTTTAACTTTATTCTTAATCCTTTGGAAAAATGGCAATCTTGTTGTGTATTAATGAAAAATATTAATACTATAATACAGAAAATTCAGAGTAGACATGTTCGAAAGCAAAACAAACACACAATATATTGTCAGTCTGTGCAGTTGTGGTGAGCAGATTTTGGCGTTTAAACGCACCCGGTGAATCGTAAACATTAAACAATAACAGGCTCTTGCCTTGTTTACAAAAACTGTGTACATAACACGAGTGTGCTCGATTTGCTAAACTCTGTACACAACGGAATGACGATACTTGTGAAAGAGTTTTGCTTTCTAACATTTCTACTCTGAATAAAATTATTTTTCTGGATTTAAGTTTTAATATTTCTCATTAATACACAACAAGATTGCTACTTTTCCTAAGGATTAAGAATAAAGTTAAAATTTGTGAAAGTGCAAGGATGTGTCAATCAAACCCACCAAAAAATTAAAAGTTTTAATATCTTTTTAATGAATTGAGATTTTTAATTGATTTTTGTGTGAAATGCTATTAAAATATATTATTCGTGATATTATACAGAAAAAATTAACTTCAAATCTGTGTCCAAGTACCTTTAAAAGATTTTTTTGCAAACAATTCATCTCATATACATGTAATAGCTATGGGCTTCAAATCTGTAGAAATTATATTAATTGAATTTACAAAAATATGACTCATTTTAAAACTTATCAAGAGATGCTGGGAATGTTTCTAAAATTGACAAGCTTGTCAACATTTTTCAATTCTTCACAATTCAAATCAAAATAATACCTATACATTATTAAGCAATTAAAGATAAGGCTAACAAAGATAAAAGAAAACTGGTGGTCAAGATAATTAAGTACAACTAATCAAAACACTGATAATCAATGTTTAGTCTTACTTCAGCTTCTATTCCGATTCCTGCTAATTCATTGGCTGCCTCTAAACAGTGTCCTACGTATCTAGAGTGTGACACTAGGGTTATGTGTTTTCCTGTCAAGATACACAACTCAATAAATATCTTATTTGGAAAAAAATTAAAATACATGTACAGCCTTTTTCTTCAATTGAATAGCATTCACCACACAAGGTTTTACATTACTAATTTTTAATTCCTGAATTCTTTTCAATGTATATGTAATACCTAAGTTAATATAGTTAGATATCAGAGCAGACATTTCAACATCAGCCTCTTCGAGAAATTTATTAACAAACCCTCTTTGTGAAACCTACCTTCTCTTTCTATTTTACTTTTTCCTATGGGGATGAGAAAATCGGGTGAAAGTGCTTCATCTGAGATTTCAAAGGAGGAACCATACATAATCTCATTCTCCAGACATACCACTGAAATGTCACAAAAAGGTAATTAATTCTCAATAAATAATAATTATATATCATGTATTAAACAATTCCAAAACAATATAAAACAGATCATTTTTTGTTTTATTTCTTTATGATTTAAAATATTTATCGAACCTAAGTAGAATATGTCCCAAAATATATAAAATTGGTGGCGTAAATCAAATTCAAGGTTTTTTACAATGCTTGGATCTGTAGCTCTCTGATTTATCTGTCCAAATTTTCTCAAGCAGAGAGCTACAGTTCTGCAGCTATAAAAACCTGGGTTGGGGTCACAGATGACTGACTTCAGCAGCACTTACCCGGATTGGGGTCACGGATGGCTGACTTGAGCAATCCTCGACAATCCTCTGGACTGAAAGGGGAGACAACTTTCAGTCCCGGGCAGTGACTGTACCACGAGGCGAAACACTGGGAGTGCTGGGCCGCTACCCCAGCAGCTGCACCGTTAGGGCCGCGGAACGTGATCGGAACCGGGACCTAGCGTATAAAAAATATACTTATATAATAAGACTATTCCTTAAATGTACATAATACTGACTATTCCTATTGGGTTTATAGCAAGCTTTCCACTAAAACCTACTCTGAGTAAAATCTGAGGCATCAGACAAACAGACCTACAAAACTATATTACCTCACAGAAAACATAAATGGAGACATCTGTAGATCTTAACATGGAATTCAAATGAATAATTTGATAATGTATTAAAATCAAATTTTGCCAAGTGTTAGTTAACTGATATACTGTTTATATGCATAAAATAGTATTTAAATGATTGATTACTGTTTAACACCGAGTCTGCCATTTTTCAGCCATATTTCAGCTGGAGAATCTTTATCATTGGTTTTGAAAAATTTAAGTGTTTCTGGCTGCCCCCATTGAGCCTACTCTTTTTCAAAAACCAGAGAAAAGATCAAATGATACATAATTGTGTGTTAATACATGAAACACTTATTTTCACTATCTACATTACACACTTACCGTCCCTGCTGACATGTAGAAGGTTTTGGCCGCTGAGTTGATAACCTACAAAATTGGAAAAATTATTATCTAAAATTTGGGCATCAACATGAACCAAATCCTGTTGTAGGTCTGCATCCGGTATCAAAGTTTATCATTACCTGTTGTTCTATAATGAAACACTGAATGGAAATTCTGTTTGTTGATGTCACAGATCTAAATTTCTTTCATGCTTAAATCTCACACTTTATTGTTATCATTACACAAACATACATGTATATCATTATTTGTGGAGTGACATGAGTCCACACATTTCTTCCTTTTAAAAGGGTTTATTAAACAAGAACATTTTTTTTCACAACTTATTCATGCTATTTAATTCTGGAAGTGTTGGATTGGTAGAGAAGTTTTAAAATTATCATGCTGCAAAATTGGATATATGTATATATTTTTTAATACTTACTTGGTCTATAGCTTGCATTGAAAAGTTGAAGGTCATGAATTCACAAATTGGTTTTAGTCCTGCCTGCAAAATTGTATACATACATAAACATACATAACTGAAGATATATTCAAATCACTTGGCATTAAATTTAATCTCCTTTAATGCTTAAAATTGTACATATTTGTGACTTTCATGTCACAAATTTCAGATTTCAAAAGCATATCAAACTGCATGCACTAGTATTTGTCATTTTGAAACTCAACAATTGTGATTATTTTGCAAACAAATAATGTTGAAATATAAAATATACTTTATTGCTAAGAGCTAGGTGAGCAAATTAACCATTTGACAAAATAACAAAAACGTAACATACCATAGCTGCACCAACAGCTAGACCCGCAAATCCCATCTGTTTAGAAAGAAAAATAAACATACATGGGATTAATTCTCTCCTTTTTTTAATGTGAAATGGAAAGTTTTCAAACTTTTTTATATAAAAAATATACATCATTTGATTTACCCATACATGTATCAGAATTTCATTTAATTAAAATTTACTAAAATAAGTTAAGAAAAGGGAAATCTATGAGAATGCCAATGTTACAAATCTAATTATTAATTTTTTCAATTTTTTTTCAAAATGAACATGTTACATTGCAAAGCATTTAGAGATAAATAAGTATAAGAGTTGAAACTGCTGTAAATATTAAATTTTATCATACTTACCTCTGTAATTGGGGTATCTATTATTCTTTTGTCGCCATATTTAGCATGCAGTCCTCTGGAAACCTGAGAAAAAAGGCAATAAAAATTTTAAGAAACAATTTGAAATAATTTTATCAAGAACAGCAAGTTGGATCAAAAAGAAATTAGGTAAAAAATTCTCTTGCAATTTCTTTGCAAAATTTTTGATTTTTGTCTAAATATTCTGTTTAATAAAACTTGATGGACCTTTAATAGTTCAAATTTAGCCCAGAATTAAAGATTTTGAGATCATAATCCAATAAATGATTTTTAAAATATGGAGAGAGACAGAAACAATTATTTTTTTAGTTAAAACATTGTCTTTTGCAGGAACTCACCTTATAGGCGCCATCATAGAGAGCTACTTCCTCCCCCATCAAGAAAACCTTCTCATCCCGAGCTATTTCCTCATCCATGGCGGAATTCAGGGCATCTCGCACCGTCATCTGACAATCATGAACACAAAAACATTTTAATAAAGTTAGAATCTGATAAATGAAAGGAAAATATACACAGGTATGAAAATATTTCACACCTTTTAAATAGTTCACCTGGCTATTAAGAAACAAAAAAAAGAGGATAATCATTATTCTATAGATCATCGGGGTCGCATTAGGCATGTTAGGCAGACATTTATTAGGGATACAATCTTGTGGAGTGAATTGTCATTTTTGAAATTGAGTTTTACAATTTGCACTTGGTTCCAAGCATGTTAAAATAAAGTTTGAAAAAAGTATTTAAATATCAAATATTAGGAATAATTTGCATGACATTGTACATGTATATGGAAGGGAATTACTGCCAAAAGTCTATTTATCGTCCTTTTATTCTTATAATATTCTGCCTACTTCTTTATTTTTTGTTAACATGGTTAGCATGGTTAGTATTGTAATTATATGTCACTTTAATTTTATTGTTCTAATATTCCTCTTTATTACATTTCACTTTGCACCTTGGTAAGATTAGGTTAGCAATTCCAGGCCGGGATTATTCAAGATTTTTTAAGTTTTCTGCCTCAATACTTTATCAATCAAACCCCAATTTTCAAATAATGTTTTCTTTAATATGTTCAGGCATGTAACCAGTGCATGTCATTTCCTTGGAAGGCTGGCTAGATTATATAAGACTTCCCCAGGAAGACTGACAATGTACTATTATATAGCAATACATCCCTAGGAAGACTAGCTATATGGTATGACTTCCATCAGGAAGTTTTGAGCATACATACACAATAGACAATAGATATTTAGAGGATGTGAAAACATTCTTGCACTTTATCTTTTACCCAAAGCACATATAAGAATAGAGGCTAAATGAGTAAAATTTCCCAAATACAGTAATTTTTTTTTACTGAAAAGAGGAAAAATTTTGTTTTATTGTAATACATATATTTCATTGAAAACAACATTTCGTAAAATCACTGGCAAATGGTCAATTTTTCTTCCAATTTAATTATTTATTTCAGTATTTAAACTAGAAAATGTGTAGTATCTTTCTTTAAAAGATCATTACAAATTTAATTTTTTGTAAAAGATAGTTCATCACTTCACATCAGTTCTAAAATTCAAGATCGATGTTAACTAAAGAATTCATTGTGAGTATGTGACTTAAAAATTTATGCCATACTTAAATTACAATATTTTAAATTATCAATGCTGCATGATCAGATAAAAATGTTTAATCAACTACAACTATCAGGTCCAGCACAATCTCTTGATTAAGCTATATAGCTTTAAAAAGCTATATAGCTTTATTAAGCTATTCAAAATAGCTTGATAAAGCTATTTATATGCAATTTTTCACAAAAACGTTCTTTGAAAGAAATAAACAAAAAGTCGCAAATATTTGACTATTCATATATGTACTATGAACTATCAAAAATACAACCTAAATCATACAAAGTTCTTACATTGCTGCTGTTGAATACTTTTAAGCAAAATATGAATTTCCATTGTTTGACTAACTGTGTGTGCGGTGAGGCGTGGGTAAGTATGATTGCTTCTCATTGTGCTGAACTGTTACTAATCAATTATCCTGTTGGCCATAACTGGCCTCCTTTATAATTTCATTCAAGAAATAACTGTGTGGTCACTCATCAATAGCCCCAAAACTTTTAAAACTTTGAGTACAAAGTCTCTCAAGGAGACGCAATTTGGTGAGTGATTTTTACATGCATTGTATTCAGAAGAGTACAAATTTTAATATTTCCACTGCACCAAGGTGCACTTTTTGCACATGTTGAAAAAATAACACATTTGAGAAAAAAGTAAAAATAGCTTAATCAAGCTATTCTGAATAGCTTAATAAAGCTATATAGCTAAATCAAGCTATATAGCTTAATCAAGAGATTGTGCCGGACCTGACTATTTCTTGGATTATCTAGAAATTTGTGATAAAATCTGCCAAGAAATGAAGCCATACCAGTGATTTTACAAAATGTTGTTTTCAATGAAATATATATAGAACAAACAAAATTATCTTCACTTTTGGCACACATCTGTACTTCTCCGAAAAAGGAATATTGTGCCCAACCTGTTTACATGCGATTTTTTGTCTTTTTTATATAAAAAGAAAAATTGTGAAAAGTTGCATGGAAATAGCTAAATAAAGCTACCTGAGGTAAGTTCATGAATCTACGTAGGTAATTCTAGCTATGTAGCTAAATCTAGTGGACATTACCTGCGTCGCTGCCCTTGAGACAGTGGTAGAGAAGTTTCTCTGCACAACACCCCATGATGATTTCTATAAATAAACATCATTCGAATCAATAACAATATTTTAAACATATTCAGCGTTTCACACTCTCAAAAACTCAAGTAATTTGTTTTTATAGCTTAGAAGACTTACTCCGAGCAATCGTGCCACTGCTTTCGACGCCATGTTTGTTTTCTGCAGTCACCTTCACATGACGTGATGCACAAGTTCATGATAAATCGTTAATAATGATTATTTTGATGAACCCAAGCCCATTAAAATTTCAGAATATGATAGGGATAACACTTCATCGATAATTAATAGTTTAAATGTTTCCTATATTTTTCTTATGATATCTAGAATGTTTTCGCAGATTCGTCTGCCTTTTAAGGGTTTATCTCAAAACACAAAAATCACACATACTAGTAGTGACGATAGTAGACATAGCGTTACTTAACACGGACAATTTTTCAAGATATAGATATATAACTTTTTTTCATAGATAGCCTATTTGTAGAAAGATGATAAAAACATAAAAATGGCACTCTGAAAATTTTTATTATTTTTCCTGTAGGAGAAACTGCATATATATATGATATAAACTCAACGGGGGAAGGGGGGGGGGCTTGATCCTGAAAAATTATTTTTGAAGTTTTAAATTAGTTATTAGAAGGACTCATAAGCTAAATAAACAAGCCTAATAGCTATAATCAATGTTTAAATTTTACAGATTTAATTTTAATAGATCACGGATATTTATTTTTATTAATATATTTTATAGATCTATCTATCTTTTTATTTTACATATCTTCTTTAAAAAATCAAAGCTTTTTAAGATATTAAATATTATGAAAATTGAGATATGAGTTGCATGGAAAAAAAGAAAATAAAATGTCTTCAGCACATCGCTTAATCTTCCAGTACCCTGTAGAAACATGGCTTAATTATGAGTGAACAATATATCATTTCATGAGCTTAACGTGCCAATGCTTTTGGAATAATAAATATAAAGGATATTGTTAGGCCATAATAAAAATATTCCTAGATTCTCATCCCCGCCCGCCCCGATTTTATACCCCCGTCTCGATTTTTTTAGTTGGCTCGCGTAGCGAGCTACTCCCTGTCGACATAGCCGTTTCAGAGCTGTAAATTTTTTCACGCATTCATCAAGGTGATCCATACGCCAAATATAATAGTTCTAGCAAAAAATGCTTTGGTTTGATTGATTGAATAAACTTAAGAGGTAAAAACTGTATAAAATTTCATACTGTAACATTATTTATGCCTTCATGCTTTTAAAGAAATTTTTGATTAAATACCTGTACGATGTACAATTACTGCGTATGAATATATGTTCAAGCATGTTAGGCAGAAATCTTCCCATCTGAAGTTTATTTATAATTGACGTCACACAAACACCTGCTGCTCTCATTAGCTGCAGCTAGTTGTTGTTGAAAATCTATTTTTAGAATCCAGATTTGCTGTGGGAATCTTTAACCTAATTATTCCATAACACTGACCACTTCAGCTAGTGTGCTGAAATTCATCTCTGAAAATCAAAATTGGCGTCAAATACATTTATTTATGCATGAAAATATAATATTCAATCTCTTAAGATGCAAAATAAACTGAATATATTAAGGGTGCCCAGATGTATGAAAAAGCTCAATTGACTCGAGCGGTATAGCCTTTCAGGCCTTTGATTTAATTTCTTATACATATGGGCAGAAATATATTCAGTTATTTTACCTTTGAACTTTATTATAGTCTGAAACATAAATAAAGAATATTGCTTTTCCTTTATAATAAATCTTTTTATTCTATATTTTCACTAAAAAATCCCGCGAAAGTCTTTTTGACAGCTGAAAAGATGGTAATTGCTGTAATACATGCGTATATAATTTAAACAAGGGTCACTAGTTGAAAAAGATTGGTGATGATGCGAAGTAAGAGATAATCGAACCTTTACCATGACTTTTATTCGGGTATTGTAGATAAAACTAGGGCTAATTGTAACGGGAACCGTTACAGATGTTCCCCAAACGCTCCCCAACTCCCTTTTGGTGCCATACTCCCTTTAAGCTTCATTAAAAACGACAAACTCTATGCATTTTACGCTTTAACAACGTTTCCCTGAAGTATACCAAATATATTCAAATTTTAGCATTTGCACGCGTGCACATGTAAATGCATGTGCGTATAGACCATATTCTCTTGTCTACACTATCTATATACATTAATATAATAAAATAATAAAGCATTTAATCCAAAAGTATTAAAAAATACGCTTCATCAAGTGTAATTTTGATTTTACCCATCTCGCGTGCATGCACGTGCATGCATGTGCATGATGACCTTACCTTTTTGTAGGAATCGACTATGTCTATCTATGTTCTAAATCCCATCCTGTTTGGTTGAAAATCAAAGGAGTTATACCCATTTAAAGTTTTAGCCAATCAGATTGCAGCGCACGTGCATGCGCGTGTTTTCATGATACCTGCTATATATAATATTGTAGTATATCCTAATGCATGACTATGTTTAAAATTTCAAAGCATTTCGTCAAAAAACAAAAGAGATATTGAAATCTTTGTTTTAGCCAATCAGGCGCACGTGCATGCACGTGAGTTTTTAATTTTTGTCATATTATCTAACTATTAATATATCCTTATAGAATGAGTTTCAAAGCATTTCAATAAAAAATGTAAAAGTTATGGCTTTTTATATCAGTCATTTCACTCATTTCACGCGCACGCACGTGCATGCGTATGCGCGCAAAATGACCTTCGTTGTGCACACCTACACTTGACACCTATTAACCCTAAAAAGGTTTTAACTTAGTTGGGTTGGAACACTACAAAAAAATATCCAGAACAAAGAAGAAAAAAAAGAATAATAATAATAATAATAATAATAATAAGAAACCGAGTAAAAACAATATGTTCCCAAACTCCGTTTGGGGAACATAATTACACCGATTGACCAGGTCAATAAAAAATCTGCAAAACTGAAAAAATAAAAAAATATATAATAAAAGCCGGAATTTTTAAAAAAAAATCGGATAAATCTAGCTATTTATTTATTATGGCCTTAATTACAATTTTATCAAGGATGGATGATTTACTGTTCTTAAGTTTTCTTCAATATTCATATAATTATCCACGGTGTAATGGAGAAGTTCGTGGACTGGCACTATAAATCTATACTACCAGTATTGTATGTAAGGTATACAGCAGAGTTTGTACATTTTTAATTAATTGTCAATGTTTTCTTTAAAAAAATAGAATATGGCTTTAATCGGATTGGTAAAATTATCATGCAGTTATATACATACGCCAAGGCGATATTCTGGATCCACCTTGCTGAGGCGTTTTTGAGTAGTGTCGTGTAATATTGTATAACCTTTTTTGACTTTAAATCTAAAAAAAAAAATAATAGATAAACGACAGTATGCATTTGTTAAAAAAAATAGAATCTTTTCGGCTTTTGTATATTATGAAGTAGAAAAGAATTAATTTTGGAATTTTCCCGTAAAAAATATTGATTTAAAAAAAGACTAAACAAAATTCATGGTATTCAGCAAAACAGAAAAACAAACAAAACAAAATATTGTGTTAAAAATAGAGAGAAATAGGGGAAAATACATGTACATGTATGCTAAAAATATATATGGAAGGGTGTTGAATATTGAAATCGTCAAATGAAATTTTAAAATGAAATATACTCTAAAAAAAAATTGGGAAATGTCAAAATTTTAGATGCCCTAGCTACGGTTTATTTAAAAAAGAGATAAAAAATTATTCTCTTAATGAATTAAAAAAAAAGTTTTCGCTGTAAGTGATAGTGGCATGGGCGTCGGAAGCAAATTGAAAGGGGGGCTAATCCAAAGTGTGTGTGTGTGTGGTGGGAAGGGGGGGGCTAAACTAGTAAGAAAAGGTAAATTCCAATTTTCAATGCCTACAATGTCTACTTTTGCAAAAAAGTAAGCCCCCCGGTTCCGACACCTATAAGTGGTGACAGAATGGTCAGGGGCATCTTCGCTAGTTATGATGGTTACATGTAGGTGTAGTAAGTGTCGAGTGCTTAAAAATTAAAGATTTTCAAGTATACGTGTCCAAAGTTTGACTCTGAAACTTTTGATACAGTCCCCAAAAGCCATGCTGGTGTGCATCATACAGATATAGGAAAAATCTGGGAAAATTATTTCCTTTTGCTATGATATATTACAATTTTTTTAAATTATTCTAAAGACTTTATATTGAAGTATATTTTTCAAAACATTTAATAAATGAAACATTCGTTTGTTTTATGTGACGTCATCATATTTTACCCAATGAAATAAAAGAATCAACGATTTCGCCGCAACTGTTATAACCGACCCTTCGTTTCGACACGCCATTGAAGAAAGGTGACTGTTAGCCGGCTTTGCCTTTTTGAATGAAATATAATGAATGTAAACTGATTCTTATAAATCATTGCATCTATTTTAAAGGACAACTGATTTTTAAATCGTATTTTTATACTTTGCAGGGCATCATGTTCCGTTCTTTGATAGAAACTGCTCGGAATAATCCTCTAGCCAAACCATTTTTCAACGAAGCAAACTGTCAAAGCAAAGGTAGCGATGCTAGTGGGACAGGAATGGCAGCAGCCGCGACAGGTACAAAAATTACGTGTTTGATTGAAACCATGGCGTTTATATATGAATTTTAGACTTTAACGATTTTTTCATTCACAGTTTTCGTGTACAATGGCTCGCGGTCATGTCAAGGACGCTTGTTATGTTAAAGTTTTAAAATGAAAAAATAGGATTAGAAACACTGATCACAACCAAATAAAATTCGTCTCTGAAGCCCCAAACGTTATGTTATTATATTTTTATTTTTCATCAGACAAGCATTTATCTTCAACTTGTCAAAAATGTAAACATTGCCCTTGTTGTAATTTTGATACCAATAAGTCATAAATGCTATACATCTGCGAGAAAAATTCTGAATTATATATATATATGATATATATTGTTTAATGTTTTAGGAGCCGATGAAGTGAGCTGTGAATTTGGATCCAACAAATATTACGCCCTGTGCGGTTTTGGCGGTATTCTCAGTTGCGGTATCACACACACAGCCGTGGTACCCCTCGATCTCGTCAAATGCCGCATCCAGGTCAACCCAGAGAAATACGGTGGCATTGTCAATGGTTTTAGGTTAACAGTCCAGGAAGGTGGTGGACTGAAAGAATTAACCAAAGGATGGGCTCCTACTGCCATTGGTTACTCAGCACAGGGACTTTGCAAGTTTGGTTTCTATGAAGTTTTCAAGATTGTATATGGAAACCTACTAGGAGAGGTAAATTTAAATTTCAAATAGACATTTTTCCTCTTTTGATGAGTAAAAAATTCCCCTGACAATGAAAAAAAGGAGAAAAAGCTCAAATAATTTTTTCCTTCATCAAAAGTGGAAATTTAAAGTAAAAATGTTCAGAAGATGTGTAATATGGTTTTACGTTGCTATTCTATGCACTTTAAATGGTCACTGAAATGATATTCAGTTGGGCCTCCAAACTGTGCCTACTCTGCACCCACTGGGGGTATGGAGTATTTCCTAGCCTATTTGGATGTAATTCCTCGGTTATTTTGGCATTCCTCCTAATTAGAGGAGGAACCCCAGAATTCCTTCAACTTTTTAAATGTCACCTTCTATTTCAATGGCTAGGGACAACCTTGTAAATTGATTTATTATTAAACATGTAACAGGGCTCTCACACCACTTTTTTTGGGGCCTTCATCAAAATTATCGTTTTGGGAAAAGTTGGTAAAATAAAAAAATTTTGCTTTTCTAGCATTTTGTCATCTATTTAACTCTGGTTTTGAACAAACAGTTAAACAGAACAAACATGGCTACGTAGGCTATTTATGAAAGTACATTAGCTTTGTCATAACCATCTTAGAGTGTTGATATTACGGTTGGGCCTCGATCACATGGACAACTTTGCTTACCAATACAGCGCGAGACTGAACATGCAGAAGCGTGGGTAAGTTTCTAGGTGCATGCAGCTTACTAATATTTAAAGGAAATGTCTATTTTTGAAACCAAAATGATGTGTTTGTCGAAACTACATGACAAGATACTCTGCACTCATTATAGTCATAGTTAGTACACATTTTTGTAAAAACAATAACCTGGTTCCTAATTAGAGGCATTTGGCGCGAACTAGTAAAATAGTCATACAGTTTCACTTTCATTTGCAAGTGTGTTTAAATTTTTTTGCGATTAAGTTTCATGGACTTTCATCTTTAAATTAATATTTTGCTATGGACATTGGGAAATTTACACCTTTCTAAAAAAGGTTTTTTTGCATTTATTATTAAACATGTAAACATGTAATAATAATTCATCCTTTGGCATCTTTTGGGCTGCTTAATATTGGCAACAGGAAAGGTTCAGTATGCAAACTTAAATTACCTGAAGAAACACCACGGTTATCATGGTTATAATAATTCACTCTAATGAAAAACCGAGTTTTTTTTTTCTTCAAAAATAATGTAAATGTTAATACTTTAACAAGAAAAATAAAATATTTGAGCTTTCCCTCTTAAACTGCATTTAGATTTTTTTTCGAATATTTGCTAATTATTTTTTTTCTCAATTTTCAGGAAAACGCCTTCTTGTGGAGGACATCTCTGTATCTGGCAGCCAGTGCTTCTGCCGAGTTCTTCGCTGATATCGCTCTCTGTCCCATGGAGGCGGTAAAAGTCAGAATCCAGACACAGCCAGGCTGGTCCTCTACCCTCCGAGAGGGGTTCCCCCGAATCCTCAAAGAGGAGGGAATCAATGGGTAGGTGGAGTAGTCATTTACACAGAAAAGAGAGACCAATGATATTTTCTTTTTCAATTGAGATCTGTTAAATGTACTTCCTATTAATTTGAGGGGGTTTTTTGTGTTTTTTTGTTTTTTTTTTGTTTTTTTTTTTTTTTTTACAATTTATTTAGAGTAATCCAAGTTCTTTATGTTATCCTCTTTATTTTTAATTTAAGAATGTGAAAGAAAAATTTTATGTTACATCTGTAATTAACATGTTATTAGATTTAGAATCAGGTTATTAACAGGGGTGTGCAATTAGCATCGCCCGACGCCCAGGGCTACCGTTTTTGGGGTTGGGCTAGTGATTTTCTGCAAGGAGGTAGCCCGTCGGGCTAGTAAAAATTTTAACTACACATGCAATACATGAAAAGCACAACCGGTATTTTCACTGGTTTTTAGCTCACCTGAGCCAAAGGCTCAAGTGAGCTTTTCTGATCACAATCTGTCCGTTGTCTGTCGTCGTCGTCGTCGTTGTCGTTGTTGTCGTCGTTGTCGTCGTCGTCGTCGTAAACTTTTCACATTTTCATCTTCTTCTCAAGAACCACTGGGCCGATTTCAACCAAACTTGGCACAAAGTATCCTTGGGTAAAGGGGATTCAATTTGTTCAAATGAAGGGCCACGCCCTTTTCCAAGGGGAGATAATCATGAATTTGTTAAAAATTAATGGCATTTTAAAAAAATCTTCTTCTCCAGAACCGCTGGGCCAGGAAAGATAAAACTCATATGGAAGCATCCTCAGGTAGTGTAGATTCAAATTTGTTCAAATCATGACCCCAGGGGCAAGGGTTGGCCGATAGGAATATATAGGAAAAATCTTTAAAAATCTTCTTCTCAAGAACCACTGGGCCAGGAAAGATGAAACTCATGTGAAATCATCCTCAGGTAGTGCAGATTCAAGTTTGTTCAAATCATGACCCCCCGGGACAAGGGTGGGGCCAAAATGGCCGACCCAAGTTTTACATAGGAATATATAGGAAAAATCTTTAAAAATCTTCTTCTCAAGAACCACTGGGCCAGGAAAGATGAAACTAATGTGGAATCATCCTCAGGAAGTGTAGATTCAAGTTTGTTCAAATCATGACCCCCGGGGCAAGGTTGGGTCCAAAATGGCCGACCCTAGTTTAACATAGGAATATATAGGAAAAATCTTTAAAAATCTTCTTCTCAAGAACCACTAGGACAGGAAAGATGAAACTCAAGTGGAATCATGTAGTTTTCAAGTTTCTTCAAATCATGACCCCTGGGGCAAGGGTGGGGCCAAAATGGCCGAGCCAAGTTTTACATAGGAATATAAAGGAAAAATATTTAAAAATCTTCTTCTCAAGAACCACTGGGCCAGGAAAGATGAAACTCATGTGAAATCATCCTCAGGTAGTGTAGATTCAAGTTTGTTCAAATCATGACCCCCGGGGCAAGGGTGGGGCCAAAATGGCCGACCCAAGTTTTACATAGGAATATAAAGGAAAAATCTTTAAAAATCTTCTATTCAAGAACCACTGGGCCAGGAAAAAAAAACTCATGTTGAATCATCCTCAGGTAGTGCAGATTCAAGTTTGTTCAAATCATGACCCCCTGGGCAAGGGTGGGGCCAAAATGGCCGAGCCAAGTTTTATATAGGAATACATAGGAAATATCTCTAAAAATCCTTCTCAAGAACCACTGGGCTAGCTAGGAAAGATGAAACTCATGTGGAATCATCCTCAGGTAGTGTAGATTCAAGTTTGTTCAAATCATGACCCCTGGGGCTAGGGTGGGGCCAAAATGGCTGTCCCAAGTTTTACATAGGGATATATAGGGAAACCTTTTAAAATCTTCTTTTCAAGTACTTCAAAGCTATGATTAGTGATATTTATATGGAATCATCCTCAGGTAGTGTGAATTCTAGTTTGTTCAAATGATGAAGGCCTGGAAAGGGGGGGGGGTAAATAAGCCCGATGTGCTCAGGTGAGCGCTGTGGCCCCTGGGCCTCTTGTTTGCAATTTAATTCCCAACCAGTGAATATTTTCCAGACAACATGCTCCAACTGTCAATAAATCTCAATAATCTTATCTGTTTTGCAGTATTACCTGACTTGTTTACTTCCAAAAACGATCGTTTTTTTTTTTTCTTAATCCGAATTTCCTCTATTCCTTCGTTTATGGTAAATACATGTAGATATTTCATTAAAATATTTACGATCACTCAATCAACTGAAAAATAAGTGTTTTGTGACACATAAAATATATTTCTAGTGTATTTAATGATTAAACATGAAAACAAAATGAATTTAATTTCATTCTAAATGAGCTGCTGCTAGTGCAATGCAAGAAAAAGGGAAGGTAATTTATTCAAATTCATTTTAATTTTCTTTCATGATAATTGAAACATGATTTTAAAATTTAATAGTGAGAATTATACATTAATTTTGAAAAGAATTAACTCAGTACCCTGACTTTTTCAACAGTTAATTTCATTTTATTTAAATTTTTGCCCCTATATTTGGGCTAGTAACTTTTTACTTGGGGCTAGTAACTTTATAGCTGCCACTAGCCCGTGGGCTAGTAATAAATTTTTCTAATTGCACACCCCTGATTAATTTATCCCAGCAATAATCAGTTAAACAAAAACAAAAAATACCACATTTAACATGTCTAAAATAAATGTGTTCAAAGTTTTTATTCATTGGTGCTCTGAACAGTGTACTAGAAGCATCATTTTGATGATAAAAATGAAATGACCAATGCTTTTAGGACATTTTTGACCAAAATGTTGAGCAACTCTTCCAGAACAAAACCATTTGTGATTTAAAAATCGATGAAACGTAGCCATTTAAGGCTTGTTAAGATTTTTGGGGTGTGCAGAAGGCTGCCTTAAACTATACCTATACAAAATATGTCCACATGCATAATGGATGATTTTTTTTTTGCTAATCGGCTTGCAGTTTCTACAAGGGACTGGTTCCATTATGGGCACGACAGATTCCATACACAATGATGAAGTTTGCTTGCTTTGAAAGAACGCTAGAAGCCCTGTATAAATACGTCGTACCAAAAGCACGATCAGATTGCTCCAAGGGCGAGCAACTCTTAGTGACATTCTCAGCTGGTTACATTGGTAAGTTTGTATATATATGGTAGAATTAGAGTTGTCCAATCGCAAGGCTGATAGAAAATTGTTTTATGATCCATAACTTACTAGAAAATGTCAGCCCGATTGATGGTAAAAGGGAAAAAAGTCAGATCTGCAGCTTTATGAAGTTTGGGATACACTGGTTAAATGTCTGACAGGTTTAAAGATTTTGACAACTTTTTATCCATAATCAAGCAGTTGTTGTGTCATTTATCTGCAGAATATGTATGCTGTAGCCTGTTGAGTTAAGATTTATATGGACAAGTCAAATTTCTACTAATGATGGATTTATCAGAGTTGCTCAAAATTCTTTCTTCATATATATGTTTCAATACCTTTAACAACTCTTAAGAAACTCTGCTCCACCATTGATTTGAATTTGTACTTTTTTCAGCTGGTGTATTCTGTTCCATTAATTCTTACCCTAACTTTTACAGCTGGTGTATTTTGTGCCATTGTGTCTCACCCTGCTGACACAATCGTTTCTAAACTGAACAATGACAAAGGAAGCACCTTTGTACAGGCAGCAAAACAACTGGGACTTAGAGGTGAGATATTTTTATGCGCCCGGATCGATAGATCCAGGGCATATATTGTTTTTATCCTGTCTGTCTGTCTGTTTGTTTGTTTGTTTGTTTGTTTGTTTGTCCCGAATTTTAACCTTCACCATAACTTTTGAACTGTGAAAGATAGAGACTTCATATTTGGTATGCATACTCCACTAATTAAGCTCTTTCAAATGATACCAAGGTCAATGACCTTGTGGCCTTGACAGTGGCCTATATGCTAAAAAATAGCTTTTTTCTGCAAACTTTAACCTTCGCCATAACTTTTGAACCATGAAAGATAGAGACTTCATTTTTGGTATGCAATCTCCAATAATCAGGTTCTTCCAAATGACACATAGGTCAATGACCTTGTGACCTTGACTGTGACCTTAATGCTAAAAATAGCTTTTTCCTAACTTTGTTGCTGCCGGGCGCATAGTGTTTCACAAACACGTTTTATTCTGTTTTTTGTGAACGACTTTTTTTATTATCTTCTATGATTTATGATTATTTTTCAGAATAAAAAAAATTATTATAACAAACTCAATTATATGGTACTATCCATCCTTTAAAAAAAAAAGAAAAAATAGTGTAAAATTTAAAAATATTAAGGTTACTGTAAAATAAATGAACAATTCAACAAAATTTGTCATGTCTCACGGAGAAATGCTGCTGAATTGAATAATTATGAAAAAAATAATTGAATTTTATTTTGTTTAACAGGAATGTGGAAGGGACTGGGACCTAGGATTATAATGATCGGAACCTTGACGGCCCTGCAGTGGTTCATCTACGACTCAGTCAAGGTCTACTTCCGTCTGCCCCGCCCACCACCCCCCGAGATGCCCGAGTCTCTGAAGCGCAAGCTCAACGTTCAATAATGACAACCAATTCCTAGGATTTAATTCAATTTAAAAACATTCATTTAAAACAAAAAGCCAGTTTAGCTAAATATATTTTTATCTAGTTTTGAAAAAAGGACAATAATTATTAATGGTACCAAGTATTTACATTGAATGTGAACATTTTCTAGCATTGGCATATAAACATTTGATTTAAATGGGGAATATCATCAACATTTTGCTTGTAGTGGGTTTGCTACATTAAAGAACCTTATTTAAAAGACTTTTTAAAAAGATATTATGGGGAAGTGGTAGAAATTGTGATATTGTGTGGAGTTTATTACTGTCTTCCCCAATGCAGTTTTGTTTATACACAGTATTTTGCCTTAACTTATTTTGTAATAACATAACATGGCAGATCTGTTTTGTAAGAATTTCTCACCACATAACTTTGTTGATGTTTGACAGAGAAAAATAATAAACATCAGAGTGAAATAAAATGGCTTTTGTGTCCTTCATTCTTTGAAAATTTTAGAAGTTTTTGAAATACACACTGCACTAGGATGCACAATTCTGTAAATGCAAAAAATATTTTGGGTATATGCAAAAAAAATATTTTAGGTACATGCAAAAATATTTTAGAAGAAAACGGTTACATATCTAGGTAAAATTTTCTCTTCCACAGTTTCTGTAGATTCATTTGTCTTGCATTTGAGAAACTCCATTATATCTTTTAAGCCAAGAGCTCTTTTTTTCTAGCGGTGTGACGGAAAAGGGCAAGGTGATCCGATTGGAGCTGTCCTATTTTAAAAGGAAGAGCTGAGTGTTTCACAAACACGTGCAAGTACTACAAGTTTGAGCTGTATATAAAATGAATTGATTAACTTCATGAATAGGATATACATTATTATTTGTTTAAAGAAAACAAAACTTCATTGACTTTTTATTTATCGATATTTTTGTCCGTTTGTGTGTTATTTATCTACTAGGTACATGTATTTATTTTCCATCCTTTTGGCATTTTCCAATATTATCAATGACTACAGAGTTATCGCCCGTTGCATATAAAAGGATAATAGTAATATTGAGCATTTTGCTTATTTGTTTTCTCGACATATAGTGACTTAATGAAGAGACCAACTGGAACTAAATTCTTACAAGTTAAAACTCACAGTTGCTTACTCCAATCTCTGAAAATAATATATAACTTCATGAATTATTTTTATTATGAGAGATAAACACATTTCAAAATTTAATGTTCTCTCATTAGAAGAGTTTGTTACATACGAATTCTAGCAGAGAGAAAATGCAGAAAGCTCACAAGCTCATCTAAAACTCATTGAAAAGAATTTTAAAGATTGCAAAACAAAAAAAAAATATTTTTGAAATTTTTTTATTATAATTTTATGATTTGGCAAAGAAAAATTCATACATTTTAGTTTTAAAATTTGATCATTTTTGTATATCTTTATATGTAGCTCTTCTTTTAAAGGAGATCAAAATAGTCTGAAAATGGCTGCCACCCCCAGCCTCTTTAAGCATATTTTAAATGAATTAAGGTGTTCAAACGTCTGTTTCTTCTAAATCCAGGGAGATAACTCTTTCGCCCAGTCCTAGCGGGAAAGTAGAGCGAAGGTTAACTGCAAAGAAAATGCAAAGAAGAAGGGTTAAACTCAACTTATTTTAGCGAACTTGACACATTTCAACACAAGCAAAAGTATTGCAAAAAGTTACGCGAAACTTCTTTTAAGATTCATAAACCCTCTGCTCACTCATATAAAATTTTGCATGAAGCTTCATGATTTTCCAAAAGAAATGTTTTTTATGAGTGAAATACAAACAATTATAGCATAACCTGCGGGAAAAAATTGGACAAAAAAGACTCTCCAGCTTGGCATAATAGACACTTATGTCATTAATTTAAGAGTTATCTCTCTTATCAGAGTATCAATGAACTTTAATAAGGTGCACGTACACGAGGACCAGAATTTGGTCCAATATTTTACATTTTTATGCAAACCGTGTTTGTAAAGTATTACAGTTCTTTAGGCACATACAATGTAATTGTAGAACTTTGTAATTGCAAGATATAGATCTAGCAAATGTTATCCCAAATTTACCCTAGCAATCCCAATCGCCGAATGTTATTTTTCTTATAACAAAAAAGAAATCTCCTAATTCCGACATCATATAGGTAGGAGTGCATTTTTTCCTAGATAAAAAAAAATAACGTCAGATGCGCGTGCCACCAATGCAATATTTGAGCTGAAAGCAGAGTAAGCAGATACACTTTTTAGTTTTTTTTCCTTTCTTGGAAATTAAAGCCATTTCTAAGAGCAGAACTGCACTTTTTGATTATTACTGCTATAAAATTATCAAAATACCACATACTTATTCATGGTTATATACATACGACAGCGCTAATATGAGAGATTGAAAAAGGCAATGTACCAAATTTGTTGGGTTTTTTTCCTTAATTCGTAATAAATACATACACAGTGCATAACGCTTAATAAATATATTTTTATATGAGAAATATTTAAACCCATGCTTGGCTTATACAGCAGAAGTCGCAAATCCCCACTTACCCTCTAACAAGCCATGACACTTTACACTTGAATTCTATTCTGTAACACATATATTGTATTCTGAATAGAAACAATTGTGAATTGACACCATGAATGCTCATCTGACGTCTTTTCTTAATTGGATGATTTCTTACCTCGAGTTCGATCAAAAACTGTGGAAGAGACGAGTTTTTCACCCATGTAAATCTTAAGGATGTGTCGCCCAAGGGAGATAATGTTTACTTTGACGTCAACCATCGCATACTCGTCTTCTCTGGGGGTCACTTCTCCATCAAAAACGTTTCCTGAAGTAGCAAATGCTTTACATTTACTGGGTATTTGGATTATAGCTACAGAAAATGTGAAGCGGTCATTTTTGATTGTCTGTCTGCTTCTATATTTTGATGCCTGTTTGCCTATTTTAATTCATAGTTTATAGTTTTGGGGTTTTTTTCTTTTGCTTGCCAATTCTTTTTTTCAGACGTGTTTCCTTCCAAAAAATTGTTTCTCTTCCCTGAAATTGCTTCTTATAGACCTATTATGTTACTGGAAGTAGATGGAAATATTTTACAAATACCTTCGGAATCCTCTACTGTTGCCTTCATTATAACGGCATCAATTTTGATCGGGAGTCCTCTGTAATCTTGAGGCATCATAGTGAAAACCACCGAGTCGTTCTCCATGAAAGTTTCGTCAACAATCGTAATACATTTCTCCGGAAACACCGAAGAGGTCCAAATACAGGCATTTTTTGCAATGACCTGTTCCACATTTATAGCCAAATCGTCTTCATAGAAACCAAAAGTAGACAGTTCGCGTGGGTGTTGGTCTATAACCTCATCTGAAAGTTTTTGAAGTCTGTTTCTTATTGTTTTCTCCAACTGAAATTAAAATTATTCTTTTTAAATATTCTTCATAACCACGATTGTTTTAAAATACAAGTAACAATTTAAACCTTACATTGAATAATTGGAATAAATGATTATGCGTAAAACTGAAAGGGAAGAAATTTTGTACGAACCTGCATGACAGCGACCGAGTTTGGAGAAATTAAAACAAGGTCCGTTACTTCTTCTGCTTCTTCTATCTGTTTCTTTAACGTACCTAGTTCCAGCTTCTGTTTTTCCAATACCTCTAGCTTTGTACTCACTGCTGTCCTTAATTCAGTTTTTAATTCTTCTTTCATCATTTCAATCATTTTTATCAAACTGTCGAATTTCGAATCAATGTTTTCAACAACTTGATCAGCGTTATCTTCTATATTCTTTTTCTCGGAATCAATTCGTTCGATCGTTGCTACGACGTCATGTCCAATGCTTTCCACATGGTCCATCAGAGCTGCAATATCTTGCCGCTTTTCTTTGACAATATTTTCAACCTTTACGGTTTTGTGCACATCTAGCTCCTCGCACATTTCCAAAGCACACGTTGCACACATCGGTTCTTGGCAAGATTCTGTTGTGCAGTAAAATTTCAAATAATTTTCCGAATGACGTTTACACGTAACATTTCTTTTGAACCCATCTAGATTTTTGGCAAGTTTCATGTCTTCTGTTGATAGTAAAATGTGCTTCTTTGTAGCAGTAACTCTTTTGTGTGCCTCTTCGCATTCAGAGCACAGCCATTCCGCACAATTTGTGCATCTGTGCGTTGCAACCTTATTTGGGCATATGCTACAATACAAATCATGGTTTTCGTCTTTGAGTTTATAATATTCCATCAAATCAAACCTCGTGTCATCTCTTGGACAATCTTTGTCCATGTCCATTACGTCATGTGTTACGTCACAAACTGTACATCTTACTTTATTGCCTATTTTTGTATTTTTTAAACAACGAAAACAAAATGTATGGAGACAAGGTAGAAATCGAGGTTGTTTATTTTCCAGATCGAAGGACTCGGAACATTTTTGACATCGGAGGTACTGCTGAGATTTTTCTGACGTCTGTATATTGTCAAGGACTTTGAAGGACGGATGATGATGAGGTATATCTAAAAATGTAACACATTTCAAGAACTAATTTAAATCTAAAATTAAAAATTAAAGTTATCTCTTTTTTATAATTCTTAACAGTTTAAGAACTAATGATTTCAAATTCTTTATCCAAAAGGAACAGATTCGGGACAGTACTTAAATACTTATCGGCTGTTACAATGTACATGTAGGAACCAGAATGGTAATAAACTATTAAGATCCAGGTAGAATAGTAATAGACTGTTAAGAACCATGCAGAATCTTAAATAGATTTTTTGGGTGTTTATGTGAGTGAAGGTGAAAGGGAGGGTATGTGTGAGGGGGTCGTTAGAAGAGAAGAATATTAACAAATTCATACGAACCTTTACTAGGAATGGTGCTCTTTCGTTTAGGCTTCCAGTTGGGAGAAATAATGTGGGTAAAAACAGCGTGTTCATCCTCCCAGTGTCTTTGACGTCTGTCTACGTTCGTTTCCAAAACGCATTGAAATGGTAAATCAAAATCTATTTCTTTTAGGCTTGACGTCTTAGGAACAAAGATTTTCCCAGTAGTTTCGTATGCAATGAGACGATAATCTTAAATGTAAAAGATAATCCATTGACGTGATTTGTAGGGGGAAATGCATATGGATATAACTTATATAGACTTTTCGATAAAACAAGATACATTTTTTTTTAATAATTTAATTTTAAAATAAAACAAATTGATCATCAATCAAAATCTGATAAATATCAACTGAAAAATAAACTTTATACACTGTATGTAGGTTTCTCATAAGAAAGCTCTGTATACTAATGATAATAATTTGATAACCTTTGTTCTTTTGCAAGTCAAGAGAATTTAATCCAATTGTAACTGAAACCAGTGAGTGTGTACTGAAGAATCGTTGACTATCTTTTGATTCAGATGGTGAAAAACTGTTAAGATTCTATGTTTCTTTGATTTTACTGGATTTTGCCTCAGTAAGTTGTGCTCACCGTTTTCTGGTTGTATATGGCGATGTCTGCAGTCCTCCAGAGTTCTGAAGGAGATTTGTAACAACTCTAAGAACTTTTCACACTGTTCGTCCTCCCTACAGAAATGGACGGTGACGAAGCGCTCCTTAGAGCCGTACCGCCTGGAGAACTCGTACCAGTACTGGTCCTTCCTCGTGTAATGGAGGTTGTCCTCGACTATGTTGTTCAGGTTCAAATCCATCCTGATCTGTAGAGCAAACACACAGAGATGTTCAAGTTTGTTATGATCTGTAGAGCAAATATATACAGAGATGTTCTCAAGTTTGTTCTGATCTGTAGAGCAAATATATACAGAGATGTTCTCAAGTTTGTTCTGACCTGTAGAGCAAATATAGAATGATCAGAGATGTTCAAGTTTGTTCTGACCTGTAGAGCAAATATACAGAGATGTTCAAGTTTGTTCTGATCTGTATAGCGCAAACACAATGAGATCAGATGTTCAAGTTTGTTCTGATCTGTAGATCGAAAATTCAATGAGATGTTCAAGATTGTTGTGGTCTATATAGCAAAAATACAGTGAGATGAGATGTTCAAGATTGTTCTGATTTGTAAAGCAAAAAGTGCAATTCTCAGAGATATTCAAATTGTTCTTATCTTCTGCAAAATTACATTGTTCGGAGATGTTCAAATGTGTTCTATTCTGTATAGCAAAAGTACAATACTCAGAGATGTTCAAGATTGTTCTGATCTGTACTTTCAAAAATACATGGAGAGGTTCAGATACATCGATTTTTATCGGTATTGCAAATACAATGAAATGTTCAATTCATACTAACCTCCTGTAAAAATATAACGAGATTTTCAAGTCCATTTTATCCTTACTGAGCATCATGTAAAATAGGTTTAAATTTATTGTGCATTTATATATGTGGAAAAGCTTTTCGGGGCCCTTGAAATAAAAATATATTTGTATCTTGTACATGTACCTATTTTAAATTGCAGGAACACACTGTGAACCCTTGATCAAGTCTATCCGTATGTATTGCAAAAAATATACATTATGGCAGTCTAACTTCGATATGCAATTCTTATCTACTGGTATCATCGGGAAAAAAATATACTCAGTAATTCTCAAGCCCTATACTCAAGCCCCTATAGTCAATCATGATCTATTAACTGAAATTAACTTTTTATTATACATATGTACATGCACCGTAAATGTAATAGAATACTAGTAAATTACAACAGACGAAATTAACATCTTATCAAATTAAAATCACCTGACTATGTATAAAAGTGGTGTAAACAATTATGACAATATCTATTATCTAAATTACAGAATTTCAATATCTGCATTGATGATAAACAAATTGACGTGAAATGTTTATCATCAGCAACAAAGTGTAAATGTATATACATGTATAAGAACGTATTTATTATTGACAAAATCGGACGTCAACATATTTTTTCGGGTTGAAGAAACTTGATAAAATTTACAGTGCATACTGAAAAGTGTGAAGAAATTGGACACAATTTCACAAATTATTCAAATTCTAGCATATATATCGCATTACGTGTTCTTCATTTCAATAAAGCAGGAAAAAGAATAATTTGTGCACTGAATGTGAAATTTTATACCTGTGTCTTTTATGTATGACACAACAAATAAATATGCAATTTAGAAATATGCACAAATATATAGCATATATGCGAATATTATATTAGATACACGTCGAAATTGGCGTCATTCATTATACATATGAGAAATAATGGACTTGACCTTTTGTTGTCCTGGTAAGTCTAAAATTGACCCTGCTGTTGTGTCCGAACTTCTGGTAGTTTGAATCAGGTAAATGTCACAGTGTCCAAACGAATGCAACTCACATTTGAGTACAGAAACACTCGATTCTGGGAGCGAGGCAGGGATGTAGATTTCACAAGTTGTGGAACAGACGACATTTTCATCTTTGTACACGCCTCCAAATCGGTTCATATCTGACTTGGTAAAGAAAACTACAAAACTATCTACATTACATATATATATGAATTACACATGCATTACATTTTAAAATGATTATCATAGTATATTTTAATATTATTGTCAATGAGTCACAGTACGCTAAAAAGCGCGTGTCAATTGCTCAAAACTGAAACAGTTTATTCTTACCTTAAATATGTTTATGAAACCTTTATGCAGCTAGCTCTGTCCCATGATTTACAGAATCACGCGTGAATGATTTAGCGCTTAGTTGACAAAAACAACGCTGGTGTATTGTTAAAAAATGAACTTTCTCAGATATATTCAGTTCTGATATTCATGACAATGGTTTAGTGATCTAATTTCTTCTCAATTTACTACAGCAAATCAATTTTTGTTGCATGTGTTTTTTAATGCATTTTCCTTATGCTTATTAATCATTATATATTTATACGTGCTGTAATTTTTTAAAATTGTTTTTCCTTATGCTTATTAATTACTGGTATTATTAATTATATGCGACTGAAAAATATGCACATGTGCTTTTTTAAAATGTCGCATGTCAGGTTATGCAATTGAATGTAATGTAACAAGATTCCAGAATAAACGAGGCGGATCAAAGTTTTCATGCTAAGAATTGGAATGTCAATTTTGTTCTCATTAATGTGTATCTATTCCACCCAAATGCTTCTTATAATTGAGCAAATTCAGTTCTTGAATAAAAAAATTACAACTGGACCCGTCCTTCCCCCTTTCATATGAAAATGAGACAACCAAAATTTTTCAGTTTTTCGTTAATTTTAAAGTTTATGTTGAAGCATGATTAGCCTAATTTTTGTTATTTTCGACACATTTTAAAACAAGAGGCCCATGGGCCACATCGCTCACCTGAGAAGCTTTGACCATTCTGTTCTTTACCAGATTTCCCCCTTGTTATACATAATGCATCTCCACCCTACCCCACTGATCTTAATTTAGACATTTTGAATTCTACACTACCCCATGATCCTTCCATGGGCACATATGTTTCAGCTTTTTTGGCCCAGTGGTTCTGGAGAAGAAGATTTTCAAAGATTTTTCCTATATATTTCTATGTAAAACTTTGATTCCCCTATAATGGCCCCGCCCTTCCCCCGGGGGTCATGATTCCTACAATTTAGAATTTACACTACCCTAGAATGCTTCCACATAAGCTTCACTTTTTCTGGCCCAGTGGTTATTGAGAAGAAGATTTTCAAAGATTTTTCCTATATACTTCTATGTAAAAATTTGATACCCCATTGTGGCCCCGCCCTTCCCCCGGGGGTCATGATTCCTACAATTTAGAATTTACACTACCCAAGAATGCTTCCACATAAGCTTCACTTTTTCTGGCCCAGTGGTTCTTGAGAAGAAGATTTTCAAAGATTTTTCCTATATACTTCTATATAAAACTTGGATTCCCCATTGTGGCCCCGCCCTTCCCCCGGGGGTCATTATTTGAACAATTTAGAATCTACATGATACCAGGATGCTTCCACATAAGTTTCAGCATTTCTGGCCCAGTGGTTCTTGAGAAGAAGATTTTCAAAGATTTTTCCTATATATTTCTATGTAAAACTTTGATACCCCATTGTGGCCCCGCCCTTCCCCCGGGGGTCATGATTCCTACAATTTAGAATTTACACTACCCCAAAATGCTTCCACATAAGCTTCACTTTTTCTGGCCCAGTGGTTCTTGATTTTCAAAGATTTTTCCTATATATTTCTATATAAAACTTGATTCCCCATTGTGGCCCCGCCCTTCCCCCGGGGGTCATTATTTGAACAATTTAGAATCTACATTATACCAGGATGCTTCCACATAAGTTTCAGCTTTTCTGGCTAGTGGTTCTTGAGAAGAAGATTTCAAAGATTTTTCCTATATATTTCTATGTAAAAATTTGATACCCCATTGTGGCCCCGCCCTTCCCCCGGGGGTCATGATTCCTACAATTTAGAATTTACACTACACCAGAATGCTTCCACATAAGCTTCACTTTTTCTGGCCCAGTGGTTCTTGAGAAGAAGATTTTCAAAGATTTTTCCTATATACTTCTATATAAAACTTGGATTCCCCATTGTGGCCCCGCCCTTCCCCCGGGGGTCATTATTTGAACAATTTAGAATCTACATGATACCAGGATGCTTCCACATAAGTTTCAGCATTTCTGGCCCAGTGGTTCTTGAGAAGAAGATTTTCAAAGATTTTTCCTATATATTTCTATGTAAAACTTTGATACCCCATTGTGGCCCCGCCCTTCCCCCGGGGGTCATGATTCCTACAATTTAGAATTTACACTACCCCAAAATGCTTCCACATAAGCTTCACTTTTTCTGGCCCAGTGGTTTTTGAGAAGAAGATTTTCAAAGATTTTTCCTATATATTTCTATATAAAACTTGGATTCCCCATTGTGGCCCCGCCCTTCCCCCGGGGGTCATTATTTGAACAATTTAGAATCTACATTATACCAGGATGCTTCCACATAAGTTTCAGCTTTTCTGGCTAGTGGTTCTTGAGAAGAAGATTTCAAAGATTTTTCCTATATATTTCTATGTAAAAATTTGATACCCCATTGTGGCCCCGCCCTTCCCCCGGGGGTCATGATTCCTACAATTTAGAATTTACACTACACCAGAATGCTTCCACATAAGCTTCACTTTTTCTGGCCCAGTGGTTCTTGAGAAAAAGATTTTCAAAGATTTTTCCTATATATTTCTATATAAAACTTGGATTCCCCATTGTGGCCCCGCCCTTCTCCCGGGGGTCATGATGTGAACAATTTAGAATCTTCACTATACCAGGATGCTTCCACATAAGTTTCAGCTTTTCTGGCCGAGTGGTTCTTGAGAAGAAGATTTTCAAAGATTTTTCCTATATATTTCTATATAAAACTTTGATTCCCCATTGTGGCCCCGCCCTTCCCCCGGGGGTCATGATTTGAACAATTTAGAATCTACACTATCCCAGGATGCTTCCACATAAGTTTCAGCTTTACTGGCCCAGTGGTTCTTGAGAAGAAGATTTTTTAATGACCCAACCCTATTTTTCTCTTTTCTTGATTATCTCCCCTTGCGAGGGGATATGTCCCTTCATTTTAACAATTTAAATTCTCCTTCACCCAAGGATGCTTTGTACCAAGTTTGGTCAAAATTGGCCCAGTGGTTCTTGAGAAGAAGTCGAAAATGTGAAAAGTTTACAGACGGACGGACGGACGACGGACAAAATGTGATCAGAAAAGCTCACTTGAGCCTTCGGCTCAGGTGAGCTAAAAAGAAATTGTGCTTTTATACAATTGATTCAAATGGGGGGAAAATGAAAATCGCTATTTAAAGAAGGTTTATTGTTTTTGAAAACACCGTTATGCTATATATTGTAAATAAAAATATGTACATACTACATACACTGAATACTAATGTCAAGTTCTGAATTTTGAATTTACTGGGTGGGAGTAAGTACAAAATTCAGAACATGACACTTTCCCCTTTATTTGTCTCGATATCAGTCAGTAAACTGCAATAAGAATATCACCTGTACAGATTTCTTTAAGCAGTGGCTGTTCCATCAATGAAACAGAGAAAATCGAAATATTCTTCTTGAAAAGGGTCCATGGACTTGCATTAATTGCCATCAAAATGGTATCCTTTGCTTCAGGGACCTGTGGTTGAACACATAATTATTATCCCGGGGCCTCTCAACGAAATTGGTGAGGATATAGAAACGCGCTCGTGTGTAAGGGTGTGAGAGGGAGGGTGTGTGTGTGAGAGGGTGAGGGTGTGTGTGTAAGAGGGTGAGGATGTGTGTGTGTGTGTGTTAGCTTGTCCTTGTGTGAAACGTGACATAAGCATTGTGATCGATGTCAAATTCCTGCCTTGATTGAAGAATATAATAATGTGCTTTTTGCGAAGGGATGCTCTGCTCTACGGTGCTGTGTTTAATTTTTAAGTTTTACCGGGTGTGTTCGATTTGCTAAAGCACAGCACAAAATAGGAACCACTGGTTTGTGGGTTCTGCTTCTTTCTAATTTCTTTCAAAATTTCTTGATTATGGTCTTAATATCTTTTAATAAATATAAATATTAAATTAATACGGCATAGGTTTCTCGCTTTTCTTTGATATAAAATATACTAGCATATTTTTAGTTCGTGGAAGTACGAATAATAACTAATGTCAATAAAACACTCTCGAATTTTTTTTTTATTTTTAAAATTTTATAAGCTTCAGAAATGCTTCCGCAAAAAAGACATACATGGAATTCGACCGGATCTTAAAGATAACAGTATGATAATACAATGCCCATGATGCTGAAAAGCAATTTTATGTTTGACTGCTTGTCTTATAAATCATTTTATCGCAATCAAAATATTCTGACTCTTAAACTTATGAGGTTTCATATGATTCTGGGGCCCGAATTAATTACCAGAAAGCATCATAAAATGACACGTTGTGTTATGTACATGTAGCAATGCATGCGAAGATTGACACGAAAAGTACTCACGTCACGACCACGTTCCGTATCGCGCTCACTTGGCACGGGGGAGTCTGAACACTATTGGGATGGAATTTTGACCTTGAACCCCTCCTTGTTATTCATAAATTGACCGTATTCAGCGCTAGGCCAAGTTATGACTTTCTTTAACCATGCTTATTCATCCTGCACTTGGTATATGAGTGTTTTTCTGAAATTGGGATATTTTTTTATCAGCTTCTTCTTGAAATGTGAATTTTGTGTTGCTGTTACAGTGAGTATTTTCTACTGAACCAAAATAATTATAGGGATTTGCAATTGTAATTTGAATTTTCTTCAAAGTTAAATTCTCTTTTCTAAAATGTTTTAGTATATCTTAAAACACGAGAAAAAAAAAAACAACTAGAAACAAACTTTGCCTTTGGAGGGTTGATATAATGTTTTTGGAAGCAATTTTTCCGATGGTTTTGTTTGCTGTAAAAATGCAATTTTTGAAATGAGATCCGAATTTAATCTAAAATTCTTGCAATATTATTACATTAAAATGATAGGTCTTTAAAGTCTACATTTTGGAGCTTTTACAGAATATACATGGTAATAAGAGGCCCATGGGCCACATCGCTCACCTGAGAAACTTTGGCCATGCTGTTCTTTAACAGATTTCCCCCTTTGTAATACCAATTGTGACCACGCCTTACACCCAGGGGTCATGATTTGGACACTTTAGAATCTACACTACCCAAGATGCTTTCGCATAAGTTTCAGCTTTTCTGGCCCAGTGGTTCTTGAGAAAAAGATTTTTAAAAGTTTTTTCCTATATATTTCTATGTAAAACTTGGATTCCCTATTGTGGCCCCGCCCTACACCCGGGGGTCATGATTTGAACAATTTAGAATCTACATTACCCCAGGATGCTTCCACATAAGTTTCAGCTTTCTGCCCCAGTGGTTCTTGAGAAGAAGGTTTCTAAAGTTTTTTCCTATACATTTCTACATGTATGTAAAACTTGGATTCCCTATTGTGGCCCCGCCCTACCCTCGGGGGTCATGATTTGAATAATTTAGAATTTATACTACTCCAGGATGCTTTCACATAAGTTTCAGCTTTTCTGGCCCTGTGGTTCTTGAGAAGAAGATTTTTAATGACCCCACCCTATTTTTGTATTTTCTCGATTATCTCCCCTTGGAAGAAGACTTTGCCCTTGAGTTTAATAACTTGAATTCCCCTTCACCCAAGAATGATTTGTACCAAGTTTGGTTAAATTGGCCCAGTGGTTCTTGAGAAGAAGTTGAAAATGTGAAAAGTTTACAGACGGATGGACGACGGACAACGGGTGATCAGAAAGGCTCACTTGATTTCTCTCTCTCTCTCTCTCTCTCTCTCTCTCTCTCTCTCTCTCTCTCTCTCTCTCATCAACATTAATTTTTTTTATTTTTTTACTGTTGATACAAATTTCACTGATGTTCGAAATATATTCCAGATTTGAAATCATTTAATGAGGCTGGGGTGTGGCAGCCATTTTCAGACTATTTTTATCTCCTTTAAAAGAAGAGCTCCATATAAAGATATAAAAAATGATCAAATTTTAAAACTAAAATATATGAATTTTTTCTTTGTCAAATGATAGTTGACAGCTTAAGATACCATATGTAAAAAAATAAGTTAAATCTGGTGGTTAATTTATGATTAATTTGTTGACCCCCCAGCCTCCTTAACAAAAATTCTGACTTGACATAAACGATGAAAACTTATTCAAACAGTGTGAGCATGCGCCCCAACCTTATATACACGTACTAAGCACTAGCGTGTATATACTAGTATTACTACATATACAAGTTGATGTTATTAGTTAATCCGCTACAAAACAACATTCACCTTGACTCCGATTAGGGTCTCCATTCACGGGATTTTGTCATGACTGAGAACCAGTGACGTGGTATGTGCTCAATTAAGAACGACACTCCGCCATAAAAATGTTAAAGACCTTCCGGTCATCCAGGAGCCTTTGTCCATATACGCAAATGTTGCTCGCTCGATATGAACATATGTCATATATATATATGGTCGTGTATTATGACGCTGAATATTGACAAAAGATAATGTTTATTATATACTGGGGCGGATATAAATGTATCTGTACATGTATGAAGTTCACAGTTTACATTTGTTTCTCATACTGTACCTTACAGTACCTTCTCATTCTGTATCTTACAGAAAAAAATGGGCAGATAATATCAATAAAATATACTTCACTTCTATTCTGCACAAGAGATCGACGCTGTACTCTATATACACGTTTGTTTGTTACTTTTTAGCTCACCTGAGCCGAAAGCTCAGGTGAGCTTTTCGGATCAAAATTTTTCCGTTGTCTGTCTTTGTCGTTGTTTTTGTCATCGTCGTCGTAAACTTTTCACATTTTCATCTTCTTCTCAAGAACCACTGGGCCAATTAATTTCAAACAAACTTGCCACAAAGTATCTTTGGGTAAAGGGATTCAAGTTTGTTCAAGTGAAGGGCCACGCCCTCTTCCAAGGGGATATAATTATGAATAAGTGAAAAATAAGTGGCATCTTTTAAAAATATTTCTCTCAAGAACCACTGGGCCAGGAAAGGTGAAACTTATGTGGAAACTACCTCTGATAATGTAGATTCAAGTTTGTTCAAATCATGACCCCCAGGGGTAGAGTGGGGCCACATTGTGGGATCAAAGTTGAACATGGGAATACATAGGAAACTTTCTTTAAAAATTTTCTTCTAAAGAACCACTGGGCCAGGAAAGATGAAACTCACGTGGAAGCATCCTCAGGTAGTGTAAATACAAATTTGTTCAAATCAAAACCCCAGGGTAGGGTGGGGCCACAATGGGGGTATCAAAGTTAAACATAGGAAAATCTTTAAAAATCTTCTCGAGAACCACTGGGTCAGTAAAGATGAAACTCATGTGGAAGCATCCTCAGGTAGTGTAGATTCAGATTTGTTCAAATCATGACTCCCTAGGGTAGGGTGGGGCCTAAGTTGGGTATCAAAGTTTAACATAGGAAACATAGGAAAAATATTTAAAATCTTCTCAAGAACAGCGAAGCCATGATTGGTCATAGTAATATGGAAGCATCCACTTGTAGTGAAGATTCATGTTTGTTTAAATCATGACCCCACAATGTGGGATCAAAGTTATACATAGAAATACATAGACAAACAAGCTAATTCAGAGAATTCGTGTCCCCCGCTTAGGGAAAAAGTCGGCTCCCCCTGACTGAATTTGTAGAATTATTAAATGTATACATGTATACTGAAGGAAATAAAATACATGTATGTCAATATGCATATAAAGATTTGATTGCTTATTCTTTATTATGTGTATAGAAGATTTTTTCATATGGAATATTTATCACACTGTAATGATGATTTTATAACCTCATACATTTTTCATTTCACATGCTGAATACTATCATTTAGTAAAAAAAAAAGTATTTAAAAAAAAAAAAAAAAAAAAAAAAGAACGATTCAACCGAGACTCGATCCTGGGACCTCTCACACTTGAAGCGAGAGACATAACCACTAGACCACGGAGTCGCTTTACTCGGAGTGAAGTATATGCAGAACTGAAGTCACATACATGTATATATTCATGTTTTCATGTTCGGTATTCTCAAAATTTTACACAATCCATGGTGTTTGATTTATTTAGCCTTTATTAAACAGTTCTAATAGATGTAATAAGAACATAAAGTCCGCCGAGAACCTGTTTTATACGCAATAACTCTCCTCATGCTCCTGCGCTAAAAATAGCGACATGTAATACTATAAATACTAATAAAACAAACGGGGCGGGGCACTTTGAGAGGGCGAGAGACGTCCTAGGGAGTTTTGGTATAAAATTACATTGCATAAGCTCAAAATCTTCTTGAAATATCGCCCGGAAATGATAGTGTTACACACAGACAGAATGTATAAATTTACGACCTTGAACTTTGACCTTTTGACCTCAAAATCAATAGGGGTCTTCTTTAGGCCACAGGGAGTTGTTATGTAAAATTTCATTGCAATAGCTCAAATGGTTCTAGAGATATCGTGTGGAAACGAAAGTGTTTTAACAGACAGAATTTGCTTATTTATGACCTTGACCTTTGACCTTTTGACCTCAAAATCAATAGGGGTCTTCTTTAGTCCATAGAGAGTTGCTATGCTAAATTTCATTGCAAAAGCTCAAAGGGTTCTTGAGATATCGTGTGGAAACGAAAGCGTTACAGACAGACAGAAAGACGGACGGACGGACGGACGGACCCACGAAATGCAGGTTATGTGACTGACAAATTTATGTGACTTTTTCCAAAAAAATTATGTGGCGCAAAACGTGATACATGGGGTAAGGGAGGTAAATCTCAAAACCTTTTGACGGACGTCCATATACGGACAATATTGTCCGTATTTTTTTATGTGACACTTCTTTAGAATGATTTTTTAAGTCACATAACACTCATTTCTACTAAAAAAAATCAAATTTGTATGTGACAGTCACATAAAACAAAAGAGTCACATAAATCTTAAATGGGCACAAAAACTGTCACTTAACCATTATTTCGTGAGAACGGACGGACGGACAGACGGACGGACGGACGGACGGACAAACCCAAATTAATATCCCCCACTTTTCAAGCGGGGGACAATAATACTAGTAAGTTTGTTCAAATACCCCCTCCTTCCCTGAACCCACTTTTATATTTAAACTTTACAATACTGAAATGATTTTTGCTTTTACCTAGCTATAGTTGCTCAGGTGAGCGATGTGGCCCCTTTGCCTCTTGTTTTAATTTCAAGTGAATTTTTTCGAGAAACTCATGAAACCCCGCCATAAATGGAATAAAATATTGAACGGTGTTGAATAGGCCTATGCCAGATATTTTGCTGATCAGGCCGTGATACGACTAGTATTTTCTGAGAATGGTTAGTCCTTTCGTTAGATGCAGTTTCGTTACATTATAAGCTGCTTCCCCATCTTTGCTTGTTTTACGTTCGATCACTGGCAACTTCTGCCATTTTAAAAAAAATCCATTGAAAAGTAAGAGGAATAGAAAAAGTGCACCCACCCCCCTTACGAAATAGTGTACCTAGGACATAGTATTTTCAAATTTGGTTAGCCCCCCCCCCCCATTCTTTTGTCTTTGTCAAATTCTTTTGAGACCTCACCCCTTCTCCCACATTTTTGAAAAAAGAAGAGTTATTTACAGGCATTTCACTTGTACCATAGATGAAGAGAAATCTGTCCTAATGTCTTGTTCTCCATTTTAACCTTGAAACAAAGTGATAAGGATATCGAACGCGTGCGTGTCTATTCACGAAGAATACTAAATGAAGTAAATACACTGTAAATGCATGCATTATAGATATTGAACTCGTTCATTCATCTTCATGCTTCGGTTTGTATGTTCACCTGTAGAGTAAAAAATAGAACACATAATTTGAGGTTCGCAGGACGAGTACAGGACACAGGAAAAAGATAACACTGTTTAACAAATAGTATACTGCTTATTCGATTATTTGACTATAATATAAACTCGATCACTGCCCCCCCCCCCATTTTTTTTAAGATTTTGATTAAAAAAAAATTATTTTAAACTTTCATTTTTTGTTCTCGTTTCGTTATCTCCGATTTCACATGAATGATTCGTATTAAAATCCCGGAACTAAAATTGGATTAAAAAATTATGTCTAATTGGTCACGTCGGCATAAACTTGTTGTATAGAAACATAAAAAAACACGACCCCGCATAAACAATGTGAGTACTAAAATGAATATCATACAACATCAAAACATACATTCCATCCCCCTTTTTGCTCAGGTTCGCACGTTTGTTTGTTTGTCCCAGCTGTTTATGTGTAATATAATATAATGTTAGTAAACTATTGTTCTTTTGATTCTAATTTGTTTTCAACAGGATATATACACGTCTTGTGTTATTCTATAAACAATCCGATGTTTTATTTTTCCTACGTTTTGGTGACCTTGACGTGTGTTTTTGCTTTCGACCTCTAAGTTTTAGGGATGAATACAGCTTCATAAAAAAAGCTTTGAGTGGGATAGGAAAGGGTCTTCCTATATTAATTGACATCTAGATCTTGGACTGGATTTATCTTGAAATTTGTAACATATTTATTACAAGAAAAAAAAATTAAAAAATTAAATAAAAAAAGAGAAACAAACAAAAAAAAAATACAAAACAAACAAACAAAAACTTCAACATGTATATATTTCCACCATAAAGGCGTAATTAATTTTGGATGTTGATGAGGGGTGGGGGTGGGGGTGGGGGCATAAAGACTCGTGCAACCAGCCTTTATTATTCCAATTATGTTTTTTAAAGAAGGATAAGTGATATTCCCCTTGTATGTCAAGGAATTTTTGATTGGTAATGCCAACCAAAACTGAAAATGTCTGGTTGCCCACCACCACCACACCACCCCAGGTGAATTTGATTCTTATGAGCCTGTTGTCCTAACTTCAGTGGAAAGGCCATTTCCCGAGGAGGGTAATTTATTTGGTCTGTTTGTTTGGTTGTTTTCTATTGGTTTATTACTATCAGACCATACAGTGTTGTGCATGAACACATTTACCGTAAATGTAAATTTATATACGTAAATTTTACATAATATACAGAGTCAAGTTAGGAGTAGTATGTATATAAAATAAAAATATAAAATTAAAAAGTTTTTAACAAACAAAGACTGCAGCTTTATCAGTGAGTCTACATCTAATTTGATGGACATAGGATTATCATATTGATAAGTATTTACATGAAAAAAAACTTTATCAATAAATATGAGGGAAAAAAATGGACAACCATTACATAATGAAAGTCATCTAGAGTTATTTTTTAAAATAATTATTATATAAATTATATATTCATAAAGATCTGTTGATATAAGTTCCATCTAAGTGTACCGGCTTTAAATTAAAGTCTGATTAAAAATTCTAAATTTTCGCTAAAATAATTTTTAAATATTTTGGTAGTTTACTTATAGCTATAAGATACATTATTTTATGGATTTTCTATGATCCTACCAGAATGCTGCACTATCTCTAATTTGAAGGTAAATCATATGGCAAAATATTTTTTTAAATAAATATATGTAGTTTCTTTCCGTTTCAAATGGATATCTACATGTACAAGTTTTTATAATGTTTCTTATCAATAATTCTGAAATGTAAAATTTTTATGCTTTGGCAAACCAACCACCAAAAGCATCATAGGAATTGTCAACATGTACAGTTGTAGATCATTAAATGATTTTATATAATTTATAACTTTTCTATCTATTATAATGGTATCTTATACAGACATGCATTTATTTGATTAGAATATCATATGCATGTGGATTTTTTTTGTGTGTGTTAGTTTTAGTGTGTAATAATTTAAGGCCGTCGGAACAGGGGTGCATGGGGCCGAATGCGATCACACCTTCTGTAAAAGAAATGAATAATTATTGAAAATATAATGTTTGAACATATAGTTTATCATTTAAAGAATTATGTGCCGTTTTATTCTGTTTTATTTTATATTTGAAGTATCATGATAAATAAAATATCGAGCGACGGTCCTAAATGTTACTCGTATATCACATGTTTATCATGTATGTCAGTATAAATTTAAATCTATTTAAAACTGGGTCAACTGGTATATAATAAATACACATAGCAGCTCTGCGTTGGTCTTGCGTCATTCTACAAAAACCGAAACTATTTAGATCTATTCGTTGGTTTAAAGAAAATAAGGAGACATCTTAAATCCATGATTAAGATGCAAAAAGAAAGTACTCTGCTGAATGTTGAAAAGAAAAAGAAAATCTTTAGTATGATCCGCCACCAATGAAAACAAAAGGAAACATGTGGTACTTGGACAAGTGCCAAAACCTCTGCCAACACCAAATACATCCAGTTATTTTATGCCCTTTTTAAATTGATAAATTTAATTTAATGCGTTTTCCTGATGTATTCTTTAATCTTTCTAAACACCAAAGCCTTCAACCAAAAATGTTTTGTTGTTGTTTTTTCAATGTTCATTCATGAAATTTTACGCGCTCCGTCATACGAATAATTTATTTACATGCGCATGCGCATTGCCATGTAGGTCACTATTCCAGCTCAGTATAGTGATGAAAACCTCATTGGGAGTGTAAACATGTTTTTGATCATTTTGGGAATATCATAGGATATTGAGGGAAATTCTGCAGTTATGTAAGTTGCAAACATACATTAGTTATCAGAAACAGTTAAAAGTCCGCGTGGAAACGCGAGGTTTTTCGTATTTTTGTAAAACTATGTACTGTTGTCATGTGTAGTGGATTAAAGGAAAAATAACAACAGTCGTGACCGAGTATTGACCTCGATATGTTTTGTAATCTCATGTTTTACAGGAATTTTCATATGTAACCATAATTTTGTTATTGAAAATCGTTAGCTATGATAAGTAAGGAGTAGTTATGACCATTTTAACATATATTTGCAGAGATTAAAGTTATGTGTATGTGTATATGTATTAATTTTTAAGGTCGCCTAGGATAAACATATTTCGTCTAAATTTGTTTTGTAAAAAAGCTTTCTCTGTCATTAATAAATTAGTTCATGAAAACACCTCAGTAAAGAAGAGACATTGTAAATTTGAGAATAAGAATAGTCTACTTTACCACGCCATACTTTCCTTACGAGAAAAATGTAAACAAAACGGTGACCGACATTCCAGCCTGGAGCTAAACGCATGTAAACAAGCCGTGAGAGGTCTGTTTATTTGGATAGCTTGCGAAATGTCACCACTTGGCTGTGCAAAATATTGTTTTGAATGATTAAGAGTGTTTAACTGTTTAATGGACGTTTAATGGATACTGTGATCGCGGAAGACGCGTTGTGGCTTTTAGTAGGTCGATTTATTAAACCGCATTATTTATAACATTGTAAATATTGTGCATCAGAAGCTATGCATGACGCAGGTGATGTACAATATTATTGATATTTCAAAAATTCATGGGGATAAAGTTTTCAATGAATGTTTTTAAAAAGTATTTTCAACTATATAATAACGACTGAAGAAGGAATGCGCAGCAAGACGAGTTATCTCGGCACATTTCCAGAAAACGTTCCAAATCATATATAGGTCACATGTTTGGGCGGCAACGCAGGCATGTGACGCACTAGTCTGGTACGCGTCTGGATTTCAAGAAGAAAATAGATCAACGAATTAACAATAAATAAATAATAAAAAATGCTTTTTTTCCCATAAATGAAAAAAAAAAAATGAAGTGCGCAAAGGATTTGAAACGAATTACAATATCCGCATATGATCCGGGAGCCCCCCTCCTTTTCAAAACTTAATTCCTCTTTTGTAATCCAAACACTGACCCGTAATTCATATTATTTGAGGTAATTTATTTTTATATTATAGAAAATAAGAAAGTTCAGCATGTTTTTTTTTACGTGGATAACATGTTCAAAATTGTTCCAGCAGCTGAAAAAAAAAATTTTTTATATATATACAAAAAATAAAAATTGTTTTGTTATAAAATAGCTCAACTTGAATAACAGAGATCTGGAAGAAAGCAGGTTAATGTTTTACATATTACAGAAATATAATTAAATACTAATATTTACCATAAATTCTCGAAGTTGTACAACGCAGTTAAAAAGCAAGCCTAAATGAATAAATAAATGAGCATGATGAATAAAATAAATAAATGAATAACAAAATATTAAAAATAATAAAGACTTGTAAATGAATTTATATTTGGGAGAGGCGGGGGGGGGGGGGGGGATAAGTAAGGGTACAAAAGAATTTTGAAAAATATTAACACCACGTAAATAAATAAATTAATAATTGAATGAATACGATGAATAAAATAAATCAATGGATAAAATAAGTAAGTAAATCCTTTAAGATACATGTACATATAAAGGAATAAAAGATATATTTTTTTAATTAGCTCAAAAAAAAAAGAGGGAGATACATATTTGAATCCAAAGTTAGCATTGCTAATCAAGACCGGGTATATCAGTTTAGTAAGAAATTAAAATTGAAAACGAAAAACATAAAAAATTAAGACCGTTTAGAAAATTGAATTGTAACTTAGATATGTCGACTATACGGAAACACTAGCAGTTTGTCAGCACAATTTTGAGAAAGTTTATTAAATACTATGTACAGTGTTAGTATGTAGGGCTTAGAGCCAAGGTAAAAAAAAAATTCCCTCTGGTTTTTAATTTGATTTTTTTTCTGCATATACATTATTTTCTGGACATGTGTTAAGAACATTTTTTTTTGTTTTTTTTTTTGTTTTTTTTTTTACTTTTGCTTGAAATATATATATATTTTACTTTCCTACATTTTTTAGATGAACAGTTTGAAAGAAAAATAAAAACAAAGAAAATGGATGACGAGGATAAGCCGTCTAAAATCACCGTCATTGTCCGGTGTGTCGTCATAGTAATTGCCGCAGTTGTCTGTATCGTTGGTAACGGCATGGTATTAGGAACACTTGTTTTTGTGAAATACCCTAAAATCCCGTTATTTGTGGTCATTGGCTGCTTAGCTCTTGCAGACATTCTGCGCATGGTGTCGGAGGTTCCATTTTACGTCATTCAGTGGACTGATAATGGCGATTTAGTCACCACGGAATATTGTAAAGTTAGTGTGTATGTGAGCGAAGTGAGTATATTTGTGGCAGCTTTCGGGATAGCCTTGTTGAGTATATCACGTCTTCTACTCCTCACCGACAGGGGACATTCTAGGAAGTTTGTCAATCTTACGTACGTAGTCTGTATAGCGCTCTGGATCCTCACATTTCTTGCAAATATTCCAAACATCTTCTCATCGAAAAAAGACGAACTAACGCAAAACTGCGTCGAAGCAAATTCGGACATCGGCGTGAGCGAGGAGGTGAAACTATGGCTGTATGTGACCTTTTCGTTCTTTTTCCAGCTGTTGTTGATATCTTTTATGTACCTCCTCACGTTCTTTTGGTCCAAAAAGTACTTCACCGAGAGTTACTCGAGGAAAGAACGGCGCTTGTCCATGATGGTCAATATCCTGATAGTGACTTTTGCGGTGTTTAAGTTTCCCTTGATCGTTGTGAAGCTCTATGAATTTTACAAGAGCAGAAAAGTCAAGGATTTGATTGACAGGTTTAACAATGGTGAAGTGACTTACGAGGAATTTGAAAAGCATCATGACATTCAAAGCTTTGTCCAAGTGGACGAGGTTACGAGAATTACAGAATGTGTGTCGCTTATAGACTTGGCCATTCGGCCATTCATTTATTACAAACTCTCCTACTATTTCAGTAATAGCTTTGATAAAGTGATCAATTGTAACAAGTACAATCATAATAATGATATTAGGATAGTAGCGCGCAGGCGTCGTAATGACACGGAGAATACAACGTGTACAACGGTTACTATAGATACTGCCCGAACACCGCTCAATGACGATGTTAGCGAGGGCGGGAGTTCGGACAACGCCAGCATTAATAGAAGTCAATTCGATGGCAGCATTACGGAATACCGCTTCGACGGCAGCGTGTTAAACGACGAACTTTATGACGGTAGCAGTTTTTGTGATGAAAGACTATACGACCTAGACACAGAAAAAAGGAAATTCGGTGGTAGCTTTTGTAAGAATGACGTAAGAGTGCAAGAAACCAATTTTCTGTGCAACGACTTTGAAGACGTAAGACAAGTCCACAGTGCTCTAGTTTTATGTATGAATAGACAAGGCGGGACCCAGAATTGTGGTAGTGCCTCTGATGATTTTCAAACAGATTCAGGATCCGCCACAACGGAAAAAGTTGTTTTTGAGTTTTGAAAAAAAAAACATCGATGAAATAGTATTCCTTGCTACATGTTGCTAGAGAAAATTGCATTGTGCATTTAATTTTATATATAGAAACAAGATATTTATGCCAAAATTCTTTCATTTTCAGCTATAGATTTTATGGGTATGTAGTTGTCAATGGAAGTAGTTTGTATTGTAAATACATGTAGGAGGTATAGTCAAAAGGTTAGATTGATGTGGACTATAGATAGTAGAAGTAGGTATAATAAGGCACCATGATGTCGAAAACGGTTATGTGTTGATGGGATTTATATTGTTCAATTATATAATTTATAGTTCACTATTACTGCCTCTGCAATGGTATCTTTGTATATTGTAAAATAAAAATACAAATGTCAAAAAGTTAGAATTTACAGAATTGGAAAAAAAAATCCTGAGGTATTGTTGAATTTTACTTCTTTGAATAATTGAGTGCTGTGGACAATTCATTGAACTATAAAGATCTACATGCCATTTACCAAATACAACAAACTCTTGGATACATTTTTTGGGAGGTGGGGGGGGGGGCATTCAAAACAGGTTAAGGATTTTGATTTATTCCATATTAGAAATGCACAAAACATTCTCCATTGTGAAAAATATCATTTATCTTGACATAAATTTTAAGACTTGAGAGGTTTGTGTATTTTAAGTGTAGAGGGGCATTTCTTATAACACAAGATATTTTTTCCCCTAATGTAAATTTTATGCAAAGAAAATAAACTTAATTCGCTCATTTGGAAGAGGTTGTTTTGATCAATTAAATCATTTCAGAAATATAAAAAAAAAATCAGCTGTTGTAATTTTTTTTTATTTTCAATGTTTTTAACTTATTTTTCTACTGACATCACCTGCTGCTTTTGACGCGATAAAAATTTATTTATTTGCTTTGTGGAGTGTCTACGGGTATACTGTCAAATGAACACGTAGTCATCTGCCTTATTAGTTCAGTGCTGTTAATTAATAAATATAATTATTGTTTAGAAGACAGTAGATTGCATTTGTTTATGTTTTTGTTGTACAGGATCGTGTTATGATATCAATGAAAATGCATTTATCGGGTAACAATTATATTGTCAAATGTTATTGATTTATTATTATGATTATTTGTTAATTATGTCCCATACTGTTTGTGGAGAGAGAGAGAGAGAGAGAGAGAGAGATTTGACTGGTTTGAAACGGTTTTAAATGCAAAATGTTAAAAGTTGTATTCGTTACACATGTATCAGTATAATGCATAAATATAGTTTCCACTAAGGCAACATTTGTTTGAAGGGCATAAGAGGCTAAAATACAAAATATTGATAATATAGAAATGGGTTTGAAAAAAAAACAGGTGGCTTTCATGCAAAAAATTGCATCCCTGGGCATTTTATTAAGGGCATTCACATGGCTATCAAATATTAAATTGCTTGAATTCTGTTATAAGGATTTTATCATAATACAATATATGAGGGATTTTATTTATCACCCTCAAAAGTTTTGAAAATATTTTCAGTGAAATAGAAAAAAAATGATACTTGTTTTTACCAAAATTCATGTCTACAAAATTCTTTTCTACCTCCTTTCTTTTAAAAAGGGAATTCATTATTTACTTTTAACGAATTTTCTGAAAATTGAGAGAAAAGCTATATATTCTATTTTTTCCACCAAAGTGCTCATCACAAGGCATTCGCTACTTTCAGCTTTGTAAATTATTTTTTGTCAGTTGCCCATTATGGGTTCATGACATTTAAATATAAACTAAAGCAGAAACAAGAACATGTTGATTATAACCTGTTATTTTCATTGTGTTACATTTTATTCATACATTGTGTTTATAAAGTTAATCCGTGTTTAAACTGTTCTAAGCATTTTCTGACATCTGAATTTTTAAATAATTATTTCATTTTTGAGGAAAAGAAATGAAGAATGGGATTTACTTAAAGTAAAAGAAATTTTTAGATACTTTTGGATCGTAAATACATAAATGCATATTTATCATGTTTATGTTAAATGTTTTACTTTACTTGAGAATAAGTAATATGAAGAATTTTTGTAGAGCGCACTGGCAATTATACATAAGATTTTCTTAATTTTCCTTTACACTTTGATTTCAAAAAGTAGGTTAAGGAATATTTGAACTCTGTAAATATGTTTATGTCATTAATACTCTTCCCAATCCTTAATTTCCGGCCCAAGGGATAATCCCATAACAAAAGCCAAAGTTGTTTTGAAGGTTGATGTGTTATGTACACACGCATGCGTACTGAAGCTTTCTTTTTTTTCGTATTCCAGTTGAATGACGAATTCGAAGACCTCTGATTATAATTATTTAAAGCTGTTTTGTTTTTAAAAAAAGAGATATATAATGTCTAGTGCTGAATGTATATCATAAATACATGCTTTACCCGTGAAAATTGGTGCCCCTTCCTAAAAATTCATTTTTTTTTCTGTGTAAATAGTATATATACTAGTAATTATGTAATTATTAAAGAAATGTAATTTTTGTCCTAATTGTGGCAATGTTTCGTTAATTTGTATCGTATTTGCTCATCATGCTCATTGTTAAAAATAAATTATTTGTTACCCTCTACATGTGTGTTATTGATTTTTCTGGGTCAAGAAGCGTTTATTACATGTATCAGGTGGATATCTTTTGACTTGTGAACTTTTATCCATTCATATTTGAACGACATAAATACCCGGTATAGGAAAAATTCTTGTATGTATGAAAACTATGTCATTGATCTATTATGTAATATCACGGGAAGAGCCAAAGAAGTAATAATGATATCTGGAGATGATTAAGATGATTTTCTCCCGATGGTTCATGAAATCTCGAATGAAAAAAGGTTTATTTTTGGTACCTTGATTTACTTTACAGTACTATACACTGTATACGTATCCATGAGCATACATCCCTAACTACATTAATTAGGTTAATCTCGTAAGCTTGTGTCTATAATCCTTAATTTTAGTCTTGACTTTTAAAACATCACTTTTTCATCATCGTAATCGAAAACGTGAACTAAAATCCGATCTACACGTATTCTTCTGTAAATTAAAAGTACCGGTTTACATAAGTATCCAGTTTACATAAAGCAAGGATTTTTTTTTGTATTTTTTAGAATCTCAAAATGTGGGAAGAAACTTAATAATAAATTGTCAGTCTTACAAATTACGTCGTATTTGAATCTACTAAACTTTAGGCTCGTATTTTCTTTAAGTAGCAGTGAAACCTCGATCATTAATTTTACGCGGGCTGTTCAATTAATAATGTCCTGAGCTCTATGACACATAATATAGAAATCATATGACATTAAGCTTGACTTCTTTCATGATTGAATCTTTTATGAATTGATAAAAGTTTATTTGACCACTTTTCATCATATAGGCTCACTCTGAGAAGCTGGAAAACAAGGGCTATTCGAGACACTGCATTAAAAATAGAGGTAAAGAATCGGTAAACAAGAGTGAAATTAAACGCTTTATGAAAGCTGCTGTAAAACTCGTTAAGAATCCCAAAGAAATATTCCAAAAAATATGTGAAATTTACAGCAACTAATGTCTGTTTTATAGACACCTAAGCAGGTGGATTTCAATGAACAAAAATGATATAATGGGCATAAAAAAATCAATGGGTACCGTCCTTAGCGACAAATACCAATGTAATGTTTGCGAACATTCAACAAATAATCTCTAATGATGTTTCATTGAATTTAAGATACATAGTAGCGAAATTGATAGGCATCATTTTGGAGGTAGTTTACAAAATTTTAAAGAAACATTTGACATTTAAAAAAAACTTAAAACTCAATGGTCACCCTATTTTTTGAAAAATGGGAGAAAACAACAGCGTGTAAGAATATCTAAACAATTATTTTTAAAAATCCAAAACTGAAGTTATCCATTTTGTTTGAACTTCAAAACAGATAGTGAAACTTGATTTCATTGCTTTAAACCCTCAAAACAAATTTACAATAAGATGCACTTGACAAAAAACAGCCAAGGTCGGAAAAAAGCAAAGAATTTTAAAAGCACAAAAATAGTTTTCTATGTCATTTTCTTAAATATTAGTAGTCGTGTTGTACAAATTCTTATTCGGGGAGGCAGTTCAATTTCTGGAGTCTAGAAAGCAAATTTTTGCCAAAAAAATTAAAGTTTTATGAGAGGTTGGAACCAGAATCAGGAATCCGCTATATAAATTTCGTCATGACAGCATCAAAACCCACAAGCCGTGAAGATTAAAGTAGTTTTGGGGATAATAAGAAAGTTGATGTTTTGTCAAACCAACAATTTTCGCCAGATTTTCATCCTTTTACTAGTTTCTTTTCCAAACTTGAAAAAAAACACCTCTCAGAAAGATTGATTGATTGTATGTTGTTTAACGTCCCTCTCGAGAATTTTTCACTCATATGGAGACGCCACCACTTGCCGGTGGAGGGCTACAAATTTTGTCCTATGCTCGGCACTCAGGGCCTTTGAGCAGTGAGGGATCTTTTTCGTGCCAACACCTACTGCGACACGGGGCCTCGGTTTATACGGTCTCATCCGAAAGACCGGTCTCCACGTCCCGCAGTGGGATTCGAACCCGCGACGTAAGGATTGATTCCTCACTTCACGAATCTCAGAAAGAAGAAACAAGTCAAGAAATTCATAGGGCCAGCCATATTCCACTATACGAAGGACAATACTCAAAAATGTGTTTTAAAAACAATCAGAAAGTGTATAAAAATGTTACGGACATATGTTTCAATTAAAAGGAAATATTTAGGTAAAATCATTAAGGCTAAATTCTTAAAAAAGTGCTTTTTGTTCTTTTCCGAGCACCGAAGACATTATTTATTGAACAGCCCTCGTAGTTTTTAAATACTCTGAAAATTCAATTTAAGGAAAGTGAATTTGATTTAATACTGCATCTATTTTGGATTTCAAACCCTCGTAAAATTCCTCACAAAGATACATTGCAGGATCCAGTAAAGGTCATATCAATATTTACATGTAAGCTCCAACAATAATAGAAACTGCTGTGAACAAGAGACTTAGACATATGCGACATTTCCAAGAGGTCCTTAGTCTAAATCAAGATTTCATTCTCACAAACTAAAAAAAATGTCAATTTAAAATCATACAAAAAATATCCCCAAAAAGAATGACTTTTTGACATTTAACCCAATCACTCCGCACGATAAATTAAAAGAAAAAAGATGCGAGTTTTCTTAACATCACAGTCAGTTGCTTTCTTCAATAAAAATGGAAACCAGAAAAAAAGTTCGTAACTTGTGATTAATTATCCATGATATATATAATTGATGAATTCATAAACAAGTACTCCGGGGTTAGTTTTAATATATTCTCTTCACTGACAATATCTTCTATCATGTATAGATCTTTGTCTTTGTGACAAGATCTGATTCGGAAAATTAAGAGTTGTAACTAGAAGAAACAATTTCTAAATCGGAGCAGGCTACTGAAAATAAGCGGATTTTAAATTTCAACCTGATGCACAATACAAAATAGGAGCAGAGCAAACACGGACCTCCGAAACATCAGGGTTGGGATCAGGTGCCATGGAGGAGTGAGCATCCCCTGCTGACCGGTCACACCCGCCGTGTGCTCCTTGTCATGATCGGGAAATAATGGAAAAAATCCTTCGTCAATTCAATGTATAAATAATTGACTAACAATTAGTGTGAAAAACGACAGTCAGCATTTGACTTAATGATAAATTGTATTTGCTGACAAGGTCATTGTATCGACCATAGAACATACAAAATGATGACTTTAAACGAGACTGCTGATATTCTTGTTTCATCAACTTGCTTGTCAATAATTTACCTCGTTTTAGAAATTGTTCATACGTAAAGCATGCTCTTGCGTATCGAAGAGATATATACACTCCGTAAGTATGCAGTTGATGAAGGTATATTGCTGCATAAGTAAGGGAAGTTGACGATAGAAAAGTTAAAGTCATCACGTTTATCATATAGCTTGGTTGTTAGATTGCCATTAACGTCTTTTTCAAAATATCCAAGTATGAAACAGACTCTGTGGTACATGTATCTTTTATCTCAAGCTCTCCAGGATATATCGTATCGACGTAGGAATGGAAGTTACCATTCTTAATTGGCAATACGTTGTCGATACATCTAAATGTCGAGTTGACCGTCTCGTAATCGATATTTATTAATATCTATTATTATGACCAGAAACAAGATCAAACACCTTAACCCTGCATGAGTCAAAAGGTAAGGAATTTTATTTAAATCAAACACAAAGTTCCAAGGAATGAGAACAAAGAGGGCATTTTCCAAAGTGCAAGTTTCAAATTGATTCATATTAAGAATTTTGTCCAATTTCTCTCAGTATGAGTGAAAAAATAGTTACACGAACAAACAATTTAATGGTATATATCAGTCATGTGTATGCAAATACACAAGTATTTATCCTTTCATCATATTTTACTATATTGGCTCAGTCCGAGGAAACGATGTGATTTTCTTTCCATGTTGCAATACAAAATACGTGTACAGGACATTTTAATTCTTCTAACTGTACTTGAAAAAAAAAACCCAGAAGATTGAGATGATTTCATTTGATTTTCATCCTTCCAACCAAATTAGAAATTTAGAACATACGAGTATATGATTATGTATTTGGTATTCTAATCTTACTTGAAGAATTGTTTTAATTAAGAAAGAATTTTGTGCTTGGTATCAAAAATCACATGACTTGAAGAGACAACGAAATTTACCAAAATTATGAAGAACTGAAACATGTTTATTACTTACAAGATAAACAGGTCAAACTATGTAACCTAATAATAATATCTCACTAAGTGCACTATTTCGATTTCAGAATTTAAAACAGAATACTAATAACCACAGCCTATATTACCGGCAACTGGGACTGTTGATGCAACTGTGACGACAGATTGCAAAGGTGTTTTTCGCTATGACAGAGACCTAATTGATATCATATTTATAACATCCATTCACTTTTGTTTGAAGGTTTTCCGTTTTGATCTTACCTTAAACTATTTTTCTGTTGAATATAAAACTATGAGAACTGAGCTGATTAAATCAAAACTGCTACTCCACGGTCACTTTTTTGTTATGTATATAATATATTTAGGCTATATATCTATGGCATAACTGCAAAATGTGGATAGTCATTGTTGTTTAATAAAAATGCCAAAAGCGCTTGATTTTGGTGGGTCAAATTATTTTGGCTGTCATGTATGACAGTCGAGGCAAACAATGATAGCAAATTTAAAACGAAATATGGCATGCAATCAGAAACAATGGATACAAAGTTCGTTAAAATAAAAATTTGCTGTATCTTAATAAACTTCAAATTTCGGGAAACCTGTTTTTGACAGTTAATATTGGTCGTATGTATAATAGTTGCTATACGACAGCTACTGAAGCAAACTTTTATTCGATTACCAACATGAACGTGTTTTCAATATTAAGACTATCCATTTGTGAATAGTCGGAATTTTTTTTTCCAGCGATAAAAACGAAACGAACTGCAGATTTCACCATACAAAATTGTACGAAGGAAGAAGTGTTTTGCAGGTTGTTGCCGCTAGCTGCGATGTTGCTGCCAACAAAAAACTATTGTTATAAGCTTGCAGCAATTTTACAGGAACTCAAAATCTTTGCAGGAACATTGCAAGAAACATACATGTCAATCTGTTGTTCGCAGCAATAAGTTCGTTGGAAACATTGACAAACTGAAGGTTTGCAGGAAGTTTACAAGAAAGTAAACAAGTCAAACCAGCCAATGAAATATAGACTGTAACTAGGTCAGAACAGAATTTGCCGTTTTGAAATATCTGAATTGAAGTTGTAGATATCTCAGTATTTTGGTAGGAATATATACCATATGGGTTGGCATATATACATTGGGGACACCATGCTCATGGTTTTGTTTTATTTTTATGAATATCCTTTTTAATAGTCCATGCATGGGACTTGTGCCCACTTCTGATGTTTTATAGTTTCTGCAAATACAATTATCATTGATTCAAATGCCATTTTTGTATTGTATAACAGGAGTTTTTCCTCATGACATGGAGCATACGGTTGGTGTGACCGCAGCGTACGTGACTAGTATTACCATATCTTTAATAGGAATATCCAATCTTTAATAGGAATATCCAATATTCACAGCAAACTAGCAGTAAACCTCTATTGCATAGTAAACTGTTTGCTGAAAGTTTGCCCATACTTTCTGCAAACTTGCTTCAAACACAAAGGTTTTTAAGTCTGTCATGGGTTTCTTTAGCTTTGTTGCAACAAATTTACAGCAACTTCTCTAGCATGCCTGCAGCAATGTCTACTGCATACTTGCAGCAACTTTTTGCAGAAAGACTATATTTTTTAAGGCATTTATCTTCTGAAATAATAAATCATACAATTAAGAGATATCTAACACCTAGAGACATTTTTGTCAATGAATTTGATATTTTAAAAAAATAATTTAAAAAGTTGAAATCTAGATTAAATTAAGGGTTTCACCGATTGCCGTCCTATGTCGTCAGTGTTAACTATTATCAGCTGTTCCAGACAGCCAAAATAATCTTACCCACTAAAATCAAGCGCTTGCAGCACACTTATTAAATAACGAAGACTATCCATATTATGCAGTTGTGTTTTAGAAAGCCTATATTTATTATATAAAACAACAAGAAATGTGACTGTGGAGTAACAGTTTTAATTCTATAAGCTCAGTTTGATCAATTATTATTTGACAAGTATTGAAATTTAACTTTATTCTGGTCTTATTTTGTTTTTATAAGAAATCATACTTTTATAATTAACAGAAAAATAGTTTAAGGAAGGATCGAAACGGGAATTAACCAAACGAAAGTAAATGAACGTTAGAAATAGTGAAAAATATTATATCAGTTAGGTTTCTGTCATAGCGAAAAACAACTATGCCGTCTGTTGTACCAGTTGCTCGGCTGTCCCAGTTGTCGGTAATAGGGTGTAATAATATTGATACTGTTCTCAAAAACGATAAAAATGAGAAAAAAGAAAATAAAATTACAAATAGATAAATTTAAAAATATATATATTTACATTTTTATGAACGTCGTGCGAGTGAAAGGATAGCATTTAGTTACTAGATAAACATGTGTTCAGTTTTGTGGAATGTCTTTCTCCAAAAGAAACTTCTTTAAAATGCTCACTATTAGATATAAATGTCTTGTTTTTACCTGTTTTAAATTAGTGAGTCCGGTCATATTCATGTCGTATAGAGTTGTTTAGAATTAAAACTATAAATATATTTTATTTTTTAATTTTTAAACGTATATAAACAATCCATAAAATTGGCTTTAAACACATGCAGGTTTTACGCTTTATTACGTAAAAATCATGTGAAATGAAGTAGGGAAATATTACTTTAGATAGCATTATTTCAGTAACGAAAATATAAATATACATCCATTTGCCTTTTTAAACTTTACCCAAAATTTTCCACAGAAGAGGACCGAGATTGTTTTTGCAAATGAGTCAAGTGAGTAAGCATTATCATGTTGGATAAAGTCTATATTACTAAAATTTATTTTCCCTTTCAATGAAAATTGATGACGACTAAAGTGTATTGCGATACTTGCATATGTAAACATGACTGTTTAAACTATGTTCACACTATGTTTACTGAATTTTTTTTTTTTTTGCGCTTTTATGATATCGATTCGAAAGTTGTTATCCTGCAATTCTTTTCAAGATTATAAAATTAACAAAGATTCCCACGTACAATTACAGTGGTATAATTTTATCTTTAATTACATTTCACGGTTATTTTTATATTACAGTAACCAATTGTGGTATTTGGGTTTCTAGGTTACTCTAGAATAAAGCTAAGTGTATCTGTTGTTCTTTGGACTTCATACATTTGGAGATAAAGTTTTAAAATTTAACTATATGGGTCAATAAAGTACACAGTGCATGTATTTCAAAGCTGATAATTATTGGCCTATATTTCCCAATTCATGCCTGGTATGAGGAAAAACAAAGCGTCTGATAAGCGTGTATTATGGTTTATCAGCAAAACGAATGACCCAAAAGTGTGTCACTTACAATGTTTGATGAACATTTGAGCTTGACTTCTGTTCGTTATCTCCATATATTTCATTCTTTTTTTTTAATTGTTTTGTGGACAATTCTAGTAGTAAAATCAATGCATGATTAAAAATGAAGAAAACAAACGGTGATCAATCTAACAATACACATCTATAATTAAGGCATAAAAACGGGCCTCAAGAAATCCGGAGAAGGGATCCAGTGCCTAGGAGGAGTAAACATCCTTTATTAAAGGTCACATCTTCTGTGAACCTTAATCGTTGATCTGGTAGGCGGAACTTTCGTAGCCAAACAAAGGTTTGTCTATTGGGATGAATCAAGTCTGCAAAATACGACCCAGAGATAAGATGTGTATAACAAAGTCACAATATCAACAAAAAAAGTACGAAATGCTACAATGAAGCGCATTGATTTGACTTTTTGAGCTATCTTTAGAGGTTGATTGTCATATAATGAAAAACCCATTTTTGTAAAAAGGAAAAACTCGGACAAATGGCTTATCAAAATACCTGTAGTACAGAAATTCCACAAATATAATAGCCAATCAAATTAAAAGTCTACATTAACATAGAGCAAGCACATGTTCGACCGATAGCTGTGTTATGGTAACTCCAATTAACATGATAAATTCATAATTATGTACACAATTGTTGCAATACGTGTTTTTCTGAAGCTGGAAATCTCTAAATCTCTCTTATAACTTTAAAAATCTCCATTTCGATGTAACTCCTGATGCTTGTCGCGAAAACTGGGGTGTCCTAAAACATTACGACGAATATTTCTTCTTCTTTTCTAAAGAAATTGGCGTGCCATTATGTTGTAATTGGCGTTCAAAGCATGACTCACAAAGTTTCATCCAAACGAAAAATCTTACCAATTCAATGCGCTTTATTGTAACTTTAACCAAGGTTGTTGAAACACTGTAACATCAACTTATGTATCAGTTGATTGATTTTCATTGTTTAAAGCTGAGTCGGCAATATTTCAGCGAACCTTCGTCGGTTTAAAAAATAATCCTTTAAGGACCAAAGGATTAGGAACACCTAATATGCGAAGACTGCATAAATGCTATCAATGAGGAACTACAGAGTCCTTTTACATGTAATATCCTATTTATCTTAATATGATATATAGTTCTTGTTTTTAGAATCAAAGTAAGATTTTTTTTTATAAACTTAAGTACGTAATTTTATTCAAAACCAATAACAGGTTACAAACATTTCCTTGTATTATTTTTTTTAAAGTTGTTGTCTATGATGCCAATTTAAGACATGACGATGTTAATACGCAAAAAAAGAAAAGGTGAGCGAAACAGGGGAAATGTATATTTTGGACAAATGGCATCTTCGCTAGCCAAGGGTTTCTGATACGCTACTCTCCTCATCAGGAGAGTAGCGTATCAGAAACCCTTGGCTAGCGAAGATCGGCAAATAGTTAAAAAAATACTATATTTTCTGCTTAATATATATAGTGATGACCTCAAAACCAGTTGCATGGGATTTTCAAACCTCTTATTTTTCTCTTTTGCTAATGAATGAACAGATACGTGTGCCTGAACTTTTCTTAAAACATAGTCACAGTCAGTGTCAATAACGGCAATGGCAATAATGATGCGTATAATGATGCGTATGTTTTTGAATATTTCTAATGAGAAGAACGTTTATATTAGATAATCGAGATATTCTCGTTAGAACTTTTTAATGCCACTTATGTCAAGCCATCACAAGAAGTAGTCAGATACCAGCGGCGGATTCAGGAATCTTAAAAAAAGGGGGGGCGACCAGAATGGGTTTGGGGTAGGGGCCCACGGCCACACCAAAAAGTATTAATTTGTTAAATCTTATGTATAATTGGGACATAAAGGGGACCCGGGCCCCCTGCCCCCTCTAAACCCGTCAGTGGGTACCAGGAACGAAAAGTATGGGGGAAGGGGTAGCAAAATCAACAAATTTACATCTTAAACTAGTTTTTCAAAGTGAATTAATTTTTTTTAAAAAAGAATATTGCAATACCCAGGTCTTTGGGATCCCTTTAATTCTGCACATAATGGTTTTTTTTCTCACTGATTTGATTACCTACGTTTTTAAATTAAAAAAATAATTCAAAAACAAATTTTAATTTGATTGAAAATAATAGGCAAATAACTGTAATTTTATTTTAAAAAATAAAATAAAATAAAAAAAGCATGACTATGATCTCATAAAATGATTTATCTATATATAAATCACCAATCAGCTGAAGATTAACAGCATATATTTTTTAGCAAAACGAAGAAAAACGAAGGCACTGCTTTAGATCTATTGCTGAAGTCTTGGGTAAATAAGCACCATCATCTTACGATTGTATATCACAAACAATCTAGCTGTAGCGTGTATATTGTATTCATTATCACTAATTAATTTACATCTCATGCTGAGGGGATTAAATATAGCAACTCACATGTTTATCTAATTGCTCGGATATTGTACGTCTTTACTGACTAGTAAGATAGACAAAAGAACTATACACAGTGCAAGTCTTATTTATGATAAATATCAGGAAGCTATTTTTTATTAAATAATATTGTCATTGGTAGTATTATGAGCCAATCAAAAACAAGCTCAATGTAGTACGAAGAGTAGGTTGACTTTTAGTGAAATTTAAACATAATTCATTATCGATATGTGGCTTCTCAAGATGAATGAAATATTCTCCTAGGGATGTTAAACAGAATAAAAAAACAACGAAAAGAAACGAAACTAGTTAGGATGTCCTCTGCTTATATATTAGGATTTTAAAACGAACTGAAAAAATTATCATTTATAAGCTATACCAAATCCTTTTTCTTTTTTCTGAGAACACAAAGAAATGTTTAGGCATACATATTATTTATTGTAAAGAACAATGAAGAAGGGCTTATGAACGAAATGGTCCCTTAATAATTACAAAACTTAATACACGGTTATATAAATATATAAAGCAGGAGAAACAGTGATAAACAAACAAGTGAAAAACATAATGATTGTTTGACTTTCATATAACTGATCTGGGTTTGATATAATACAACAGACAAACAACACAAAATTATATGTATTCGTGCGCCTTGGAATATGTTTCCGCTGTTTGCGTGTTACATAAAGTGCTCTTGTACTGTTATGTTTACTTCCTATTTCTTGACCTTCATTTAATCCTCTGTAAACCAGGACATTTTAAACTATGTTTTACATGAGCACACTTGTTATCATATGCGGATGACCGATTTACTGCCTGTGCAGATGAAGACACGACCTACGTCATAAATCAGAACTTGTTTAAGTGTCATGAAGAGTATCTCGGATAGATAGCATATGAAATAGGAAATAAAATATATGAATATAATTTGACATGCTATAAAAAAGGTATGATCTACTTTAGAAAAGGAATACATATCATGTATATATGTATACATGTCTTTATCCAAATAGAAAGACAACTTGTACTTCTTAAGACAGTCAATAATTTAAAAAAGAAAAGCCTTAATATAATTGTTTGACATACGTATGATGTAGAGATCAATGATGAACGATGAAATACTCTAATTTATCCGTTCAAAAAAACCAAATTTTTTTATTGATTTGTACGTGATATTCTCAGTGAAAATAACCAAAGGGCAAACTAACCTTCCTGTCAAAGAAAGAAAAAAGGAAGAACAGTGCAAATAAATAATATCAATTCTAACTTTGAGTGTTGTTCAATAGATATTTGCAAAATGCAATTTTAAGGTACACCCCCCCCCCCCTCTCCAAGCACTTTCCTTATATTTTACATTACTTAAAGTATAACCTTTTCACATTTGTACATGAAGGATATGGAGATAACAAAAGCAGAGCAATCATGGACCTCTAAAAAAATCAGAGATGGGATCAGGTGCCATGGAGGAGTGAGCATCCCCTACTGACCGGTCGCACACGCCGTGTGTTCCTTGTCGTAATCAGAAAATAACGGAAAAATCCGTCGTCAATTCAGTGTATAAATAATCGAGTAACAATAATGAAAAACGTCAGTCAGCATTTGACTTAATGTTAATTTTTATTTGCTGACAAGGTCATTGTAACGACCTAAGAATTTACGAAATGATGACTTTAAACGAGACTGGTGATATTTGTTTGTGAATAATTTACCTCGTTTTAAAAAGTGTTCATACGTAGAGCATGCTCTTGCATATCGAATCAACTTAGATATATAAACAACTTACATGTATCACAATGTATCTCACCTTGAAATACATGGAGATAGGAAAGAGTATTTAAAGATCCCAGAAGTCCATTAAACAATACAAAAGTTTGGACAAGAGCAAAAATGGAACTCTAAAACATCAGAAATGGGATCAGGTGCCATGGATGAGTGAGCATCTCCTGCCGACTGGTCACACCCGCTATGTGCTCCTTGTCATAATCGAAAAAAGGGAAAAAAATCGAAAATTTAGTATGGACATAATGACCTTACAAAAAGAATTAAGAAAGACGCCGGTCAGAATTTGATTAAATAACAGATTAATGATACCGTATATAATGGAGTCTCAACTAAATTTTGATTTGTCTCAACTATTTTTTTATTCAAATATCAATTTGTTAAGGTTTGTTTATAAATGGCTCGTGCGTCACCTTACAAAAACCTATTCTGAAGCAAACATTTAAATTGACAAAATTTTACTTTTCAAAGTTGAGTAAAATAAAGTTAAATTGGTAAAAGGAAAATACTGAAATTCCCGATGGAGTTGTTTTCATTAGAATTATTTTTCCATTTTAAATCTCCTTACCTGCATTGTTGCAATGCTATTTCATTTGTACAACTATATGCGAATGCAGATAATTTATATGTCTCAATTCCTCAATGCAGGACTTCCATTACTATGCAGTATGAATGCAGGCTCAGTCAGGTATTGTGCATTATAATGTCTATATCAATGTCAGGCAAGGGCTGACTCCAAAGTAAGTTAATGCAGGCATTGGCTGACTTCAAAGTCAGTCAGTCAATGCAGGCATTGGCCGACTACACATCAGTCAGTCAATGCAGGCATTAGCTGACTGAATATCAGTCAGTCAACGCAGGCATTAGCTGACTGAACATCAGTCAGTCAATGCAGGCATTAGCTGACTGAACATCAGGCATTGGCCGACTGGACATCAGTCAGTAAATGCAGGCATTGGCCCACTAATATAATAATACAGTATACATAATTAGATTTATTTCAGTTGCAATGTAGATGGTGTACAAATAATAAAGAATGGAAATATATGGCATGTCATCCATCGTTGCAATCTTCGATCTCTTCCATTTGTACTATATAATGTTTATTTGTATTTCATAATTTTTCATTTGTATTCTAGAATTTTTATTTGTATTGTATATTTTTTATTTGTTTTCCATAATTTCATAATGTGTAGTAAAATTTCGTATTATATACTGTGCTACCATTATTCCAGAAGTGGTGTAAATTATATTTGATATAATAGACAACTGCATCTTTAATAAGAACAAAACTTGGAGATTTTCACATCTTGTGATCGGTCTTCAGCGAAATCACCAGCTTCGCTGAAAACACAATATATTGCACACACAAGTGCCCTTAAGTTCATATGACAAGGATGCCAGATCTCCTCATTATCGAAATCCTATGGGAAATAATTGTGATTTTTTCAAAGATCGCTCACTGTTCGATATCTTCACCTAGCTTCAACATAATGATGTTTTACTTGAAAAAAGATCATTGAATCGTCATTAAAAGCTAACAAATATAAGCCAAGCAAATGTTACAAAACCAATAGCTGAAATTATTTTTGAGTAAATATTAATATTCCTTACATGGGCAAGATTTTTATATTACCATATCTGTTCAATTTAATTTATTAGGAAAGTATAATTGACTTTAGGTTATTGTCAAATAAATATAAGTATTTTTCTTCTTAAAATAAGTTTGAATAAAATTTGGCGATGTAAACTCATGTACGTGTTATAAATTTTTATACTCCGAATATAGAGAAAAAATTCTTTTGATTTAACCTTTGTATATGTACTTTTAGAATCATCAATGAAATAATCCTGTACATATTGCATGATTTTATTTTTTGATGGCTCTTGACCTAGAATGATAATCAATATCAACTCAGAGATAAACTTATGAATAAATAGCTAAATGAGATTGCCATTGTTGTTTCCAAATTAAGAGAAACAGAAAATACAAGTCATCGCCGATTTTTTTTAAGCATAAATGTCAATAATTAAATATTTCAGAATGATTTCCTGTATTTTTTAAATTAATTCTCAATTTTCATTATATATTTCATGAAACATGTAACAGGGATAACATTTTATTAAGGTATTAATGAATATTGCGTTTATACACACAGTAAAAATTCTATTTCTTCAAACTTCTTTTTAGTACTGGAAGTATACACTCATTAGATACTAGTAGATACTTTGTTTGCACTTTGAAAAATATTGATGTACTGTTTTTGAAAAAAAATCTTTATGACATATGTTGGTATATTTTATAGTAACTTACTATTTATATGCGATAGATAATAAATTCTGGACACTAAGTATCTTGATATATGCTAAAGACAATGTATAAAAACGTAGTTGAATAAGTTGAAACAAGTTGAAATAAATTTTTAGACAAGAAAATACTGTATAATGTAAAACACATATTTTCGTGGAGTTTGAGCTTGAAGACCACAGCAAATAATTTCCTTTTCTCGGCATTTGATTTTGTTGTTGGAGAAGTGTTGAGCAGTATATTTCATTTTAAATTTTAGATTTCGAGGTGGTCATAAATTTGAGGGTTTCTCCATAATTCGAAAACAACGAACATCAAATCCCCACGAAAAGTATTGTTTTTCATAGCATAATATATGTTGATGTTCCCTTCCTATGCTTTTAATTCCCACCTCTAGAATTGTATGGGTCGGGGTTTTATGCCCTGTTCACTGGTTTGTTTTGTTTATAACTTTTTTTAAATTGATCTCTGATCGTTGTCTTCACATTATCCAATAAATTACTGTATATATTTAGTATATGCTGATTTATGTTATAGTGTGTCATATGTATATGCTATGGAGATAAATTACTGTGTTCCTGTGATATCTAAATAACGATAAACATGCTGTATTTTATAGTTACTAAATGTGTATGATTTATGTAAGTATATGTAATATACAATTAATTATGATATATGATGCGGTATATGATACAACAATATATTGCCAGAAATTTTAGAGTGTAATATATTAGTGAAACAAGAGGCCCATGGGCCACATCGCTCACCTGAGAAGCTTTGACCATGCTATTCTTAACCAGATTTTTCCCTTGTGACCTATTGTGACCCATCGTATCCCACAGGTCATAATTTGGACAATTTAAAATCTACACTATCCCATTATGCTTCCACATAAGTTTCAGCCATTCTGGCCCAGTGGTTCTTGGGAAGGAGAATTTTAAAGTTTTTCCCCATATATTTCTATGTTAAACTTTGATTTCCTACTGTGGCCCCGCCCAACCCCCAGGTGCCATGATTTGTACAATATAGAATCTACACTACCCCAGGATACTTCCACGTAAGTTTCAGCTTTTCTGGCCCAGTGGGTCTAGAGAAGAAGATTTTTCCTATATATTTCTATTTAAAACTGATTCCCTATTGTGGCCCCGCCCAACCCCCGAGGGTCATGATTTGAACAATTTAAAAATTACAATACCCCAGGATGCTTCCACATAAGTTTCAGCATTTCTGGCCTAGTGAATCTTGAGAAGAACATTTTTAAAATTTTCCTATATATTTCAATGTAAATCTTTAATTCCCTATTGTAGCCCCCCCAACCCCCTGGGGTCATGATTTGAACAATTTAGAATCTACAGTACCCCAGGATACTTCCACATAAGTTTCAGCTTTTCTGGCCTAGTGGTTCTTGAGAAGATTTTTTAAAGGCCCTTGTTTTTGTCTTTTCTTGATTATCTCCCCTTGTGAGAGGACCTGGCCCTTAATTTTAACATTTAAATTTCCCTTCACCCAAGGATGCTTTGTACCAAGTTTGGTTAAAATTGGCCGAGTGGTTTTTGAGAAGAAGTCGAAAATGTGAAAAGTTTACAGACGGACGGATAACTAGACAGCTAGACGGACGGACGACGGACAAAAAAGAAATCAGTGAAAGTGATCAGAAAAGCACACTTGAGCCTTCGGTTCAGGTGAGCTAGAAAGGAAAATGATGAGCAGGGATCTATATATCTAAAATATGTAAATAAATAATCAAACAGCCTCCTATCAATCTAAGTTATATAACCTCTACGAGTGTGTAATCCGTTGTTTGACAACTCGGTTCCTTTCTCTTAAGGTGTCATAAGACATGCTACTTGTTGATATTATTTACAAAATGTCATCTACTGAAGACTTTGAAGATCTTATGACATTCATTATGCGTTCAAGACCTTTATATTTAATAGATCAATGTACTTTAAATATAAATTAGTACATGTACAGGTGTTGTATCCTTTAAATGAACCTTAATCGTAATTTTATTGCTATTTGAGGGCATTGACATTGTAGATTTGTGACCAATCATTTAGCTAACAGGGGTGCTGAATAACACCAGATTGACAAAATAAAACATGCTTTGATCAAAGTTCAAATTTTTGACTGAAATGACAAATAAAAAGTTCAACATTGACACACTGTTACGAACACTAGGTTATATGAAACCATTATCTATATTTTTATATTTTTCTATAAGTTTACTGTGATATTTACAATTATACAGTGTTTAATTTCTTTTAGAAAAAAGTTACACTTTATTTCGAATGTTTTAAATGTTAAATTTTATACTTTTTTTCTAACATGAACTTCGTTAGTGTTGTCATTTTTGCTCAGAAGAAATTAGTAATATTCTTGTGATTTCTGCTTCCTCATTCTGATTGATACGTAAACTGAACTTAGTAAGAATTTACATAAAATTATTCTTTATTTAATTCATATGTATTAAAGTGAAATGTCGTCAAATGATTGATTGGCAAGATATTGATTTTAACACAGCAAATTAAATTGAAAATAACTTAGCTCGTGATCAAAGAAAATCAACAATTGGACATAAGTTGCCAATACGACGTAAGTGAAATAAAATTACTTTTTCAACTGACAGATAAGCAAACGATACGGATATTTCAACAACTTCATTTTCAGTCAGCATTTTATAAGGCCATATGACCTTAATAATTAAAATATTATTTAACATTGTGTAATATTTTGACTGACATGTTTCGTCACAGTTGTTAGGCCTAAGTGTGACTAAGAACTGTTCTGTCTACATCGAAAGTTCATCAGGATCATAGCAGACGTGACCAATCAACAGGGGGATGCTTACTTCTCTTAGGCTCCTGATGTGACCCATTGGAATCGTAAGAGATTGGTATTTTTCGCTCTGATAACAAATAGGTATTATTCAGAGCTTAATTAAGGTCTCCCGTTTCCAACGGAAGACCTTCTACTGATTCTGAAGATTAAGATTATTCTTATTATTCTTTTTTTTGTTTTCTTCCTAGACTCCAACTTTGAGGCCTCATATCTCACTTAATTCTCAATGGATTTTGCTCAAATTTTAAGACATTATAGAAGGTAATAAATTCTATCAGAATGCTGTCGATAATTTCAAAAAGTCACTTCCGGTTTTGAGTTATTTCCCTTTAAACGAAAAATTATAGGCTTTCATTTCCAGACAAAGGCTCAGAGACCACTAGAGCTGGAGCAGCAATTTTACTGGTTTTAGATAACAGAAGGATTTAAGTTGTGCACATCGGTTTTTGTTTTTCGATTTCTCCATTCAAAATGGCGTTATACAGGGGTCAAAAAATAGAACGCCTAAAAGAGCAAAAATTTACACATGTTTTCCTTTTTATCTTGAAAACTAAAAATATTTTGTTAAGACATGTTGAACAAAAGTTGTGAATAAATGAAAGGGCTTTCATACCATACTATTCAAAAGGGGCTGGCCCCTATGATTAGGGATTTAGGGAGCTTGAAAGTTTTTGCTTTATAACTCAAAAACGGTAAATATTTCGATCTGGATTATACGAACAAAATTGTTCTTTGACACCTTTTTAATCTGATGAAATGTTTTGTGTTCGATTATGCCGGGGGTATTGCATAATACGTAGTTGAAAGCAGGCCGGTAAACAGGTAGCGTTTTTCATTCGGAAAGGATATCAGATCTCTTCATGTGTATAATTTACACAAACTTCCTATCAGTAATAAATCCTATGGTATTTAATTTTCTTCTAAATAGGGCTTTATACGTGCTTTACGGTTCACTATTAAATTATTTATAACGATTAGTCTTTCTTTTTTATTTATTATTAATTAGTTTTAAAGTGAACACGTCTTCATAAACGGAATATATTAAATCTATCTTTCTACATTGATTATTATAACAATTATAAGTTATTTTAACTCTATGCATCGAATAATTCACGATTCATTAGTTGTATACATTTGGCGATCTCCAAGATCGCCTAGATGTTTGTAACAGTTATGTAATCCAACACCCGAATCCCACGCTGTCGATCGAGGTCACTAGTGTACCAGCCACCTGTCGTAAACAATGCAAGTGTCTGTGATCGTGTTTAAAATCCACTGTGTACAAAGACCTATCAATTTATAGAAAGTCATGTTTTTAATTAATCGAATCAATAAAAATACTTCACCGATCTTTCATTTAATCGTAATTCGAAACACTGGTGCATAAATCATTTTGAATTGTGATCGTTTTCTTTGGCCTGTTCACGCAAAAATTATTTCTCTATTCCGTGTTAATGTATTTTATTTAAATTGTAATTGAAAAGGGGCTTCGGCAAATAATTATAATTAGTGATGGAAGTCTTGTGATACGTAATGTACTATTATGTACCTTTTATTTTTACCATCACTCTTTTGTTTCTCCATTATTTTTTTTTTATATTAATAAACATTGAACGTTAAAAAGATACTTTAAAATATACTATTATTCACGTATTTGTAATAAACAGTTTACATCCAGCTTTGTCGCTTTGTGTCTAAAATTTTGTAGCCCAGTCCTCATTTACAAGCACGTGTCCGCAGATAGCAGCGGGTATGTCGATTTGAATATCAGTTGTGTACTCCGATAGTTACAAATGGAAAATTGGGTTTGAAATCATCATGATCATGTCGACTCCTTTCATATCATTCAATTTCACTCTATTTCAGCTTGTTTTAATCAATCGTAATCGCTTGTGTATTTATTCATTTCAAGTTTTATGCTTTTTGATAGCCGAAAAAAAAAGCACAAGCTAGGTTTACACCATTTTTTCCTGTATTTATCGAAGTGGTAATTGTTTTATGAATCTTAAACTATATGTACGCATGCATGATAATTGTAAGTGGATTTAACGTTTCTAATTCACAGGGGGAAATCCAACATGAAATTAAGCACTTTTGAGTTTGCAGTTATTTGCTACTAAACTTAAAATGATATTGTACAGAATGGTATACTATTTCGTGCAATAAATAGAATATTTTATATGCCTGTACATGTACAATGTCAGTACGAATTTAAATGATGCAAAGCATCAAATTGGCTGCAAAGCAAAAAAATTCTTTCACATGCAGGAAAGCACGTCAAGATATTCAAAGCTGAAATAGTTTTTCAATTCTATTTGAGGCTGTTTTCAAAGGAAAATAAAAAATAATTTTACCGCATTTGCTCATAAATAGATTTATCGATGTTAAATAAAAATCATGTTCATTGATGTATAAGAAGAATTTATTATCATCAAAATGAAGGTGTAGGCCTGTCCGAGCCTCGATACCCTGGATCTTGATTACGTGATAATGCTCATGGTTTCTGCAGAGCAGGCTATGCTGCAAACCGCAGTGCAAAATTAAAAAAAAAAATCTTCATGATCTTTGTGTCATTTGTAGATGTAGAGCAAATTCAAAACAATTTTTACTAGAAGTTGAAAAACTCCTCATTTTTTTTTTCCACCATGCACTTTAACCACTTCATCATTATCCGGAAAATCAAGAGATTTCTTTTCAAATCTTACACACCCTCAGGCTGGGGAGTATCTGATGTAAACTCTTTTTATATGACCATAAATTATCGATGATCATGAGATGTTAATGACAATGAAATTGAAATATATTTCAATATTTAATATTAAGTTTAAGCAAGTTTTTAAAATATTTTACGCATGATTTTTACTTGTTATAATTTACGAATTATTTTATTGAAGTAATAAAAAAAAAGTCTCACTTCCCCATGTGCACTCTCTAACACAATGACATAAAAATTGGCCGCTACCGCAGCCGATAATAATTACATGTTTTATATGTATGAACTTTTACATAGAAGAGCGGCTAAACATACACATCCAGAGCTTTCAGAATACGATTTTACAAAATTAGAAAATTCGTTATTGCCTATTTATCATAAAATATAAATTAAATTCTTTCCTTAATTATTGAATTCCTATGTATTTAACTAGGTACTTAAATTATCGATTCGCTCTGATATTTGGTTGTATAATGATTACAATGTATATAAACGTCCATCTGGTCAGTCATTGTTGCTTGACGACGTCTTGTTTTCTCCTCTCACATTGGTAGCGCGTATGAACAGCGGTATGAACACAAGCTTGTAAACAAAATAAACGGCAATTCACAAAAAAGGAAAACCAGAAGAAAAAAAGTGTCTGTGTAGGTGAAAAACAACTCACTAATTTGTTTTTGAACGACCCCAACGTTTTTTTCTTTCTCCCATGCATTTCGACTATACGGAAAAAAGATCACTAGAACCTTTGGTTATATTAAAAGAAAGGTGTTGGACCTTCAAACGGCACTATATCCGAACAGCTATTATACAGCCTATCAAATATATCACGGCGTCAATAAAAGAATTATTTAGATATTTCAAAAAATACTAATTTCATTCTAAGAAAAGCCACGCAGCTGTATACAGACATTCCAAAATAATGTTTCATGGACCGACAGGTTGTTAAATTCCTCTCATCACTATAAGTACCCCATCCCTTAAAATGAATACAATGTCTTCCTTCTAAGCAGAGAATGTCAGTCGGTTGATTTGTTTTATATATACATGTAGTTTAGGGGTTGAATTCCGAGACTGAAAGTTACGACCTATTTTTATGTAAACCAATAATCATACATGACATGTAATGCCCTGCCATGAATATGGCCAAGGCATTTGGTGTTTGTTGGACGTCTTCCATCCTTCCTACTTTCTGTCCTTCCTTCTCTCCTTCTGTCACACTTTGCCCTTAGCTCAGTTCAAAGCTCAGTTTCAAAAAACTATCCAAGATATTTTTATCAATCTTTATATACTGATAGTAATTAATTAGAGTTATGCAATTGCATTAACATTTTTTTTAAACTTGACTTTATATACATGTATATACCTCACTTTTCTTAAATTAGTGTTTAGCTCAGTTTTAAACATACCATTCAAAATGGTGTTATCAAACTTCACATGTTGATGCATACTGATGAGAGCTATTTAATGGCATCACCATTTTTGAACTTGGCCTTTCTTTTGACCTTGACCTAACTCTATTTATCTCAATTTTAGCTCTAACGAGAGTTAGTTATTGCTTAGCACAAGGTCATTTGGAAAGATCAAGGTCACACGTACTAGTATTCCTTTACAGTCTTTTTCCTAGCGAAACATTGTAAGTTGCTTCTCTTACAAGGTTTTTTACTTGTATATCTTTAGTATGTGGCTTTTGACCTCGACTCAAGGTTACGTCTTCTAGTCCGTAGCCCCAACGGAAGACCTATTCGTTGCTTTGCAACGAGCTCGGCTCTAGTTTTTGAACTATCTTTGTATATCTTTCTATAACTTCAACATTACCATTTAGATCGTTAGAAATCAACGTTAACTTTAAGTTTGGGCTTAATAAATGTTCTTTTATTTCTTAAATGGTTGTTGCTCTGCTTTTTATTGGTTTTAATTTTTCTCCATTGGGTTAGAAGGATTGTTTTAGAAATGTTTTTCAAAAGTTTCTTTTTCTGAAGAATAAAGACCTGTACTTCTTGCAGCATCAATTAACAAACCTCTGACATTAGTTAATATCGGTATTTTTATAGATTATAAATAACATAGTTCAAAGTCAATATCAATTGAATAATAAAAAAAAGAACATATTTGGTTTTTCATTAAAATTTATTTACTAATGGTGAAAAAGATCATGATTCAATTAGCATTAGAAGTATCCTGTTCACAGAACAATTATTTTGAACAATTTGTAAGAATTATAACAGTATACTGGAAAAAAAGAATACAAATGATCGCACCTTTGTACAAAAATAATCAAAATGCTTGTAGGAAACCGATTTTCCGACAAATTTCTCTCAGCAAAACGTACCTACGTAAAGGAAATTATAGATTGTTTAAAGTAGGGTGATCAGATTTATGATCATTTAGTATTAAAAGTTTAAATTCTTCCAAGCCAAGGAGTTGGCGATCTTAACTTTTCCACTTCATTTCAACTAGTCGATATCACATTTTCCCAGGAGGCGTATGAGGAGGGTTGTTTTTCTTACACAAACAGCATATTTGTTTAATTTCTGATCGAAATTTGACGTCAAAATATCCATAGATAAATGGATTCACGATGTGATTCAGCAGTAAGAAACGCGCAAAAAATATCCAAACGTTCATCCAGCTCTCCGAAAGTTGGAGGTAGTAAAAGCCTTCTATCGTGTAAGTGAGAATGAGGATCACAATGGACGGAAGATAGGAAAGTACATAAAATATAGCGATAATCATGAACATCACATTGATTTTCGTTCGGATATTTAATCGATGTTCCGGATTTGTTGTTTCACTGGAATGCCTCTCCAAACTGGTTTTCTTAGTCTTTTCGTTTGTATCAAAATGTTCCTTATATATATTGAATATCTCGCTCTTTCCACTGATATGAAACTTATTGTTTTTTAGATTTTTAAACAGATTTTTCATCAATATCTTTTTCTCATATAGTGTTTTATATATCGTTCGTATAATGAAAATATAGAGGACGGTTATCAGTATGAGATTGGCGGTTGTGAGAAGTAGGAAGGATCCAAAATATACAATGGAAAGTAAACAAGGATTCACATCGAACACGCAAATATTGGTCAAGAACGTTTTATTTTGGAATGTCTTCTCGGAGGTTTTGATGCCACTGATCAACAGAAGCGGAGTGCCATAAATAATGCAAGCAAATGTTATCACAATTATTGCCAAGCGTCTTCGAAACAAGGACAATTGTTTTTTGTATGGACGACAAATGAGGAGGTATCTTTGCAGAGCTATGGCACCCAGAACATGACCAGAGAAGCCAGAGGCAAAAGTCAAAGCAAATAAGAACACACGGCACATAACTTCACTGGGAAAACTGAAGATAAATAGGTTGTCAATCACATAGAATAATCCGTTAGAGAGGCTTCCAATACAGTCTATAAACGCCAAAATAGGAATGAAGTATCTATCTCCTGTTTTATCCTTTATGCGAGCTAAATAAATAATGAGCACGGTTATATTCCCAATCACTCCAGCGAGGATTCCACATGACAGCAGCACCGTATTTGGAAGCACAGTGGTAGAGTATCTTTCATTCAGTGCAGAAATATTATCCATGGCATGAGTTAGTATGCTTGAAGACTGTCCCTCATTCAATACTGAAGTATTGGTATCAATAACAAAATGGTGCATCTCTGGAGAATAAGATAATAATCCGAAAAATAAGGAAATGTTTGATTTCTGATCTCATTCGACAACTCCTGACAATGCTTCTGATTAAAGATATTATTCCCTTCCTTGTTAATGCCTTTCATCAAATATACTGTCAATTCTAATACAATCGCAATTGTTTTGCACTGCACTTTCAATTCATATATAGTCATGTGCTCCAAGCTATTAGTGTGCAGCAGAGCGAATCATATTTTAAATTGCTGATGTTAATATTAATATTTTATTTTAAATACAGCATAAAGTGGCAACTTTTTATTATTAATAATGTTATTTTATAGTTCTTGTGGTTTGCTTATTACAAATCTTCAAAATTGTTAACCGAATTATCTAATGTAAGTCATTCTCTGACATTTCTGTAGAATCTAGACATGTTTTCTCTAAAGTTCACGACTAAAATGATTAACCTTTATAGCTTTTCAGACTTTTTTCAAAGAAAAAAGTTTTTGGTTATATCTTTTTTTTTCATATTCCATTTTTAAATGATTAAACAATAAAGTAAATAAGACACAATGAAGAGAGGTACTAGTATTCGTATCAAGCTCAAATGTCAATCGGAACTGTACAAATTGAGGGCAGAGCGAACGGGGGTATGCAATTAAAGATAATTTAAGTTGAAACAGGTGTCATTGAGGAGAAAGCATCCCCTGTCGACCTTTCATAACCGCAATGTGCCCTTTGCCCTGATCAGGCAAACGGAAAAAATTATAGACGATTCAGTGGAAATATGGTTAAACAATCTGTATGAAAAACGTTCGACAACATTCGACTTTAATACTAGATTTTATTTACTTATTACAAAATATAGAGTCTTAAACGAGTTCATTGATAGTCTTACATCATCAACTCATTTGTCAATATCCTGTTTCGCTTTAGATTTACAGTATGTGTTGCTGTTATTGATGGAAACTGATATAAAATGAAACAGACATAATGCATAAATATGATATAAAAAACATGATATTCGGAATATAACCACTACATATTGTACATCTTGAAGTTGCTACGAAATGAGGTCAATTAAAAGCGTGTAACGTGTGCCAAAGTTATATAAAGAACTGATATGGCTTTATTTTAAAGGTATGAGGTTTACAAAAATGACTTGCATCGACCTTTACTACGAACGTCTACTGAACAAAAAGGTGAATGAACTTAAGGCTGTCCGAATTTGGTAAGATTTTCTGAAAAAGGCGAAGAAAATGAAGAATCTGGATTTTTAAATATCACGGCAATGTAAATATTTAAATTTATGTAAATCAGCATGTTTTGCTTAGGAGATCATGTATTTATAAACACTGCATAAAATAATTTTGAAATTTGAAATTTCGATTTACAGTGTGTCATTTTTTTTTTTTTTTTACAAATAATTAAATACAAGTAAATAATTTTTTTTATTAAGAAACACGATCGAACGAACAAACAAAACAAAACAAATCAAACGAACAAAACATGATAATACATAACAGTATATTCATGAAGTGTCATAGAAGACTTAGTGTCATAGAATTGTCACAATAGATCTTTAAAAAAAACTCTATATTGAAATCACGAAAGATTTGCTGTGATTTCAATATAGAGTGTTTTTTTAAGATCTATTGTGACAATAGAAAGATTTTTCGATTAAAATTAAAATTAAGATACATCTTTAGAAATAAAAAAAAAATTCAACGTGTATCACAACACTGCAAATAAAAATTAAGTTTGCATGTTTTAATACAACATCATACAATTTTGACAAATGGACAAATCTGACCATGTCCTAAAAAGTAAATTTTCCCTCATGCAGCTAGAACTTTTGTCATTTATATACTCAATTTAAAAGTTTCGCATTCCAAATATTGCTCAAAACTAATTTAAGCCTAATTTTGTATTCTTTCGAATGAAATATTTGAAGATAATGAACAGAATTAAAGCTCAAGAGTCCATTCAAACAATACAAATTAGTAGCAGAGCAAACACGGACTTCTAAAACATCAGAGGTGGGATCAGGTGGATGTGTGAGCTTCCCATGCCCTTAATCACCAAAAATTTATTTTTCTTTCCAAATGACTTATCAAAAAGTGTTATCATATCTTCCTCAACTTAGCATTTTAAGTATTTTTCTTCAAAAAGAGTTCAGCAACATGCATTGGAATTATTGTTATGAAGGAATAGTACATTGCATGGATGGAGTTTGAGAACCTTGCAAAACGTTGATTTGACTAATATACTGCAATCCTGCACTAGAAGCCACAGAGGCCTGTCGAAACGCAAATATTTGTTTTTATTCAGATCTTTCCAATATATTACACTTTAGGAACAAATTCAGATTGAAAACAGACAAAAAATTTGGTCATGGTCGTCTTACGAGGGCTGCTCAATAAGTTATGTCCTCGGTGCTCTGAAAGAAACAAAAACGTTTTTCAATGATCTTTTCTTAATGATTTCCTTTAAATATGCTCCTTTAATTGAAACTCCTGTCTGTAACATTTTTTCCAATTCCTAATTGTTTAAAAAACACAATTTTGAGTATGGCCCGTCGTATACTGGAATACGGCAGATCCTATGATTTCCTGGACTTGTTTCTTCTTTCTAAATGGTTTTTCTTTCAAGTTTGGATAATAAAACGAGTCTAAGGGTGAAAGATCTGACAAATTTTGTTGGTAAAACAAAACATTAACTTTGCATTTTTATCCCCAAAACTCCTTTACTGTTCAGGACGTGTGGGTTTTGAACGCTATCATGAAGAAAATTAATGTAATACATTCCTGATTCTGGTTCCTTCTTCTCATAAACCTTTAGATTTTTTGCAAAAATTTAGCTTTCTAGACTCGTCCAGAAATTGAACAGTCTTCCCAAATACTCTTATTGCAGAAAATGGTATATAAAATTATTTTTGTGGTCTTGCAATCCTTTGCTTCTCAGACCTTTGTTGTTTTGGTCACCTGCATCTTGTAAAATTTTTCTTTGGAGGTTTAAGGCAATAGATTCAGGTTTCATTATCTGTTAGAATTTCAGGAAAACGTGAATAACTACAATTTCTGATTTTTTAAAAATAATTGTTTGGATATTCTTACACTTCGTCGTTTTCACTCATTTTTCAAAACATAGGGTGACCATTGAGTACTAAGCTTTTTAACTGTCAAATGTTTCTTTCAAATAGTGTGAACTCCCCCCTAAAATTATAACTACCAAATTTGCTATGCCCCTTAAAGTCAATCAAACGTCATCAATGATAATATGCTGAGTTTTAGGAAATATTGAATTGGTTTTGTAAGTCATTGCCAAGGACAGTACACATTTTTCATGCCCATTTTATCATTTTTGATCATTGAAATCATTGAATGCGTCTGTAAAACGAACATTGGTTGCTTTAAACATATTTCAGTGAATATTTCTTTGGGATTCTGAACAAGTTTTACAGCAGCTTTAATGAGGCTTCTAACTTCTTGTTGTTTGTTGCTTCTTTATCATTCATTTTTAGTGCAATGTCTCGAATAGCCCTTGTTTTCCAGCTTCTCAAAATAAAACTATATGATGAAACATTGTCACATAAATGTATATTAATTAATTAAAAATTATTTCATGAGAGAAAGCCAAGGTAAATGTCATATGATTACTATATTGTATGTCATAGAGTTCAGGACATAATACATGTAAATTGAATAGCCCTCGTATAGAAAAAATAGCATAAAAAGCTTGTGTAAGTAATAGTTTTAAATGCCCTTTTTCTTCTACATTTCTAGGATAAATCCGATGAATCGGCAAACATTTGTCAGATGCAAATACTTATGAAGAACAAATGTACAAAAATTAAGATTAAGTTATAAAAATCTTTCATGTTTGAACACTGTACATGCATTTATGTAAAGGACAAGTGCACTTAAGCAATGCTTAATGGGCCCTTTTTATGTGCTATTTTACTTTAGAATATATTACCAAATCGTTCTCTTTTGGAAATAGTTAGATACTAATGGGTATTTCTAATTAAAAAGCACGATAAGCATTACCTAAATCAGCATGGATTTGAAAAAATTGAATATTTTAAAATGCCTATGGACACCCTACAAATCCGGAAAAGTCGTACCGAACCTTCTTTTAGTTTCGTTTATGTAAATCAAGGCGAATAGGTATTTAAATCGACTCTTGAACAATCTAATGGTGGATCATACTCAGGCGTGTTTGTGGAATTTAACTTTTTTGTACTACATATGTTTAAAAAAAAATGAAGGAAGTTGTGTAGTTGCCTGAAGCCATAATAATCAAACTAAGAAATTGGTACTCTTGCATTTGAAAAAAATACATACAATAAAAGTTTCATTTAATTTGAAATCTACAAGGAGTGTTCAGGTGGCTTTCAATATCTGTTTTATTGTCTTGTATAAATGTTAAAAATGTCTGATACTTTTATGAATGGCGCTAAACTCTCTTTACCCTACCGTAATCTTAAATATAAATACATACAAATATTTCTAAGCGGCGAGACTTTGACTAAATGATAAAAAAAACCTGCCGATGTTATACAGTGAGCACCTTTGAGGAATGTTTACCTGGGTAGAACTCACGTGACTATAAGTATTTTAGATAATTTATGCCACAAGTGAGTTCAACATGGGTCATACAGGTAAATACCTCTCACTTGCTATAGGAAAAACATTGTACTTTTTGTACATTTTTAATATTTTAACTACCAGCCTAATCGTGTACAAATTTCCTACTTTCACACAAGTTTTATAAATGTATTATGCGTCTTTTGTCATTCGCACAAGTTTGTACAAAGTTAGGCTCATAGTAAACAAAAGCTTTGAAATGAATGACCGTTCTCGATTTACTATAGAAAATCACAAATGTCGGCTGACCCCTGCCACATTCTATGGTTTTGATCTTTGTATATTCGTAAATTTCATCGGTAGAATTTGTTGAATCTTATGGTGTAGATATCAATTAATGATTTGGGATGAAAAATTTTGCTTAATATGAATGTTTATTTTTTTCACATTTTACCGGGGCCCATAAGTGCACTCGTTCTTTGTGCACGCAGTCTAAAAACATGCTTGATTTGGCCTGGTACAAAATGGTCCAAGGTCATATTTTAAAAAAGAGTTCGCCGACTTTGATACTGTGAACCTAGTATGTAAATGAAAAAAATATATTTCCATTACGTCTCTAACAGCAGATTTTATGATTTTAAACCACGTTAACCCCGTTTAAAATATCATTAACTGACATTTATCGCGTAAAAACAATTTAAACATGACGAAACCTATAAATTTAGACAACTAAACCTGTTGATTACATGCTAATTGCAAATATGTATTTTGAAATCACATGCCATAACAGAAAAAAGCTGCACCTTCACATTAGGTTGTTCATGTAAATATAACTACAGAGACTGCATGAAGAACTAGAGGTATTGTGAGCACTGAGCTCACTAAATAATACTACCCCCGCCTCTCATACGGTTATAATGGCAAAGTCCATGTTTTCCTCTGCGCGAACCGAAATAAATGTCAGATCAAAAAGTAAATTAGGAAGTGCACAAAGGCATTATGTAATAAAGAAATAAATAAATTTAAATCAATATTATATGTGGAATTCTGGATAAGATATGGCCATGGGTACCCCAAAGCGTAACAGACGGACGGACATCCCGATCACTATATACCGTTTCGCTTTTCAAGCGCGGGGGGGGGGGGGGTTATAAAAAGCCATATCCTCTGCTTCAAATCAAAAGTGGAGGGTACTAGACTAAGTATCTAGTTATCGGGATATCCGTCGGTCTGTTATGCTTTGGGGTATCCATCTCTAATCCGCAATTAACTCCTCTTTTTAAAAATTTAATATGAAGATGGAGGTGGAGATACCGAACAGTGATAGATTTTAAAAAAAATCTATAACAATACAAATATATACAGAGGGCATAAAATACGGACTCTCGGACATTTCAGAGGTGGAGTTTTTTTCAGTCCCACAGGCCAGGAGTCCCATTTATTGCTTAGGTAGATGGAACGTTCCTTATACAGTCAAATTCGGTAAAAACACAAAGGCCTAACAATCGGTATGGAACAAGTCAAACAAAGCATAGAGTTCACGAAATGCCCACTTTAAACGAGAATATTGTAATCTCTGTAACATCAACTTACAGGTGAATAGCATGCCTCGTTTTGAAAATTGGTAACACATAGAGCCAGCTCTTGAGTAAGCAATTAGTTCGGAGGCATAAACGCCATTAGCAGGGGATAGTGGAATATTACATGTACTACATAAATCAGAAAACTTGAAGATGGAAAAAATCTTAATTCATCTCATTTTATCATGCAATCTAGTTATAGATGGCCTTTGTCGTCTTTATTCAGTAACACATCCAAATATTGAAGGGAGTGAAAGACTGTGGTTGGTTTCGTTTATTTCAAATTTACGACAGAGAGAGAGAAAGCATGAATAGTAATTTTATTACAATGAAATTTAATTTCATGTTTTCTTATATGATTTTTTTTGTTGAAAAGATTTATACATTACTAATTTTGAAAAAAAAAAAAAACTACTTGAAAAATCTGAACAGTTTCACACTTGATCTATTAAGAGAGGACAAAACGTGTGGACCACTGATTGTGATAAAACGTAAAAGTCATTTCAGTCGACCATTTACTTTTATAATAAAGTAAGGAAAATAACTCTTATTATACTCCGAAGTCTCTAGCATAGATTTATCCTTCATTCATTGCACAGACACTCAGCCTTCATTATTTTTATTCAAATAATAATTTATATGTTTAATACCTTCTCAATGTACTTTTAAACAAGGTAATAATTAAAATAATACTAATAAAAAATATTTATAACATCAAGAATTGAAGTGTCTTTGACTTTTTGTTCAATAATTACATTGTCCTGTATGATGAAAATAAGTTCTGCAATAATAAATAACAAATGGTAAAAACTTGTTAATTTTTTTTTTATTTTCACTACATATGAAGTTTTAAATAATTGTAAAAATCATTAAAATGTATGCTTTTGTTGGTTTAAAGCTGACATCAGATTTCTTAATATAATTTATAAAAAAGGGGGGAAATTGTATTGTTAAGTTCAATAATAATAGTGTTCTTGGTCACACAGTTTTGATCTCCAAGAATGATCCAAGCTCAATACAGTAAAAGCAAGACTACGCAGACAACTTAAACTAATTAATGAATATTTTCTAAACATTTCTAAAGAAAAACTACAATGGGGCGCATTGAAGTGGTTTAAAATAATTTTTTTCGTTTGAGCAGTGTTGAATGGAAAGTTAGGGTGTTTCTCTCTCTTTTTTTTTTTTTTTTGGAATGTCAATTGCTACAAGTACACGCCTATTTCTTTGAAACGAGAAAGCATTCTCTCTCAACAGGAGTTAAATAGAAATGGAGATATTAGAAAGTTAGTCTTAATATAAAGTGTTAGAGATCAGGCTTCTGTAAAACATGTATTACAACCAATGATGTACATGATTATGAATTTATCCTGTTTATTAGAGTTTATTTAGATTTGCCACAGCACATGTACATCAGTCGAACATGTGTTTACTCGGTGTTTATATTGATTGTCAATTTGATTGGCTATTACGTTTATGGAATATCCATTTTACAGGTATTCGAATGAACATTAATTTTGGTCGCTTTTTTTTGCGTCATTATCATATGACAATCAACGTTCTGAGGGAAGCTCAGAACTTCCCCTTCGAACTTTTACCTCTTCAGGATAAAAGTTTGAAGGAAAAGCGCTTTACTGGAGCACATTTCATTAATCAGAAGAAATTTTGCATATTAAATTTAAAATTTCCTCCATCTTTTCAGTAGTAAATTTTCAAAAATCAATTAAGTTTGCACTATCATAATTGCAAAATTTCTTTTCAACAAACGAAATAATTGTATTACTGTAAAGCCCATCAAACATCTAGAAAAATTTTTTTTTTTTAAATTAGTACATGCATTTCAAAAATTGCAAAACTATACTAAACGCTGTTATTCACTTAACATTGTCTTACAAAAGAACACCCGTTTTCTTAGGTTGCCATTAACTGATTTTCACATTCATTTGTAAGATATTCTCGCTTCACAAACACACGACCGTAGTAGAAATTGCTCATAGACAAGGGCATTTTCTCCTCCATCATAAATGTAAAGTTTTCGTTTGGTTTGTATTGTATCATGTCTTTGGTTTTACAGAAGTCCTTCTCTCCACCCACAATAAGAATTCTTCCTTCCATTTCACAAACACCAAAGCCTTTTCTTGGAAACTGTGAGATGTTTCCTTTTCTATCAAAAGAGTAATCACCCCGATTTCTTGTTAAGTTGAAAACTGTACCGTCCTTAGAGATGATTAATACAGAATTGTTTACTACCACCGCTCGTGCCTGGACTTGGATTTGTTCTGGAATATTACACCATCGATATAATACAGAATAGCAAGAGCGCATATCATAGTACTGAAGTTTTTCTGCTTTTTTGTTACTTGGACAAATTCCTCCAATGAGAAAGATCTTATCTTCTAAGACACAAGAAGCACATGATCTCACTTCTTGATCGAGGGTTGTTCTGGTTTCACTCCAGCTATTGGTTGCAGTATCAAAAACATCGATTTCCTTCATAAATGTCGAGCTGTTTTTAGCATCAGTGCCACCGAGGATAACAATTTTTCCACAAGAAGATGCCATGCAGTGGTACTGTCTTGGAGAGATTAGATTTGGTAGCTGAGTCCATGTATTGCTTTCACCATCATACACGCAAAACCCTGATCCTTTTCCCGCAGAACCTCCCGATACATAAATCTTTGACTCGTGGGTACAAACTGAGAAATAACAACCTGGATCATATGGAATGGGAGGAAGGGTGAACCATTTTTTCTGTCGAAAACCAAAGCAGGTGACATTTCTATTGCTTCCCCCATCACTCCCTCCTAATATCACCAAACATTCTTCTATATCCAGTCTCACTGCGTCCCGATTTCTATCTCCTTTAGATCTGGCATATATCACATCTGTATCCATTGCATTTTTGAAGACGGTACTGTTATGCAGTTGTGGAAAGTTCTCTTCAGTTACCAAGATTTCCAATAAAGAACTTTTTGTCTGCAGTGTTTCGCATATGTAATTGATGTAATCTTCTCTGTGTTCAAAATCGCTTTCGATCCAACTCAGCCCAGCTTTTACGATGGTTTCCTCTTGAGCATTCAAATCTCTTTTGCTCAGTAACTCCACAACAGATTCCATCTGATTTAACAGTAGAAAATCCTTGGTGGCAGACACCATGGCAAATTCTTTGGAAATAATTACACTCGATTTTTCTTCTAAATCTTTCAGTCCTAACAGTTTCGCTACCTCCCACATGCGAATGCAATATTTTTTGTCAATATTTTTCATCAAGTACTGCAGACATTGGTTTTTAAGGGATCGTATTTGGTACATTTGTGATATATGCAGCATGTCTATGGCATCATCCACGGTATCCCAAGTATCCTGCCCGGTGTAAATAAAATCCAAGAGATTCCCGCATTGCTTTGGACTTAACTCAATATCTATCTCTCTTTCTTTTTCTTCCTAAAAATTGATGAGATAAGCAATACTACATGTAAATCTCATGGATGCAGAAGACATATTCCTTTATATGCAACAGTAAAATATTGTTAATTCATTTAGGATTGAATGAATTGACATTTTGTCACAGTTTTTAAAAGAACATCAAAGTGGTATTTTATCAAGGGATAACAGCAGAACTGTTGATTTTCCTTCCTTATTAGAATGTTGTTCTTAGCCTATAACGATATAAGATATTGTAAACCAACTTTTATTCACGACGACTTTATTTATCCATTTAACAGGTTTTTGTTTGTGACGATTAATTTTCATGATCAAGCCTTTTTTGGTCTGTTTGTAATAGACACAAACACTTTAAGGACCGTTTCGTGGTAATAAATTTTCGCGATGACAGGGCTCAAGTGAACCTCATGAAAATTTTTGCACACGAATAAAAATTGGTTTACAGTAAAGAAAATAGGCTATCCTGACATAGACTAAAATTTGCCAAAGTTTTTTTTTCAGATTCATGTTAAAATCCATGTTGACAATGATTTATGCCTCAACATTGCTAATCTAGGACATCTTAACTATAATGTCACAATTTAACTTATGCCACCATTTAACAAAAAAAAGAGATGGAAATCATATCAACGGAAAATTCAAAATTTTGTAGAACAAATGGGACTTTTAAAATTAAAATGGAATTTTTTTCAATCATTTCAGTCATATATATTTTTTTCCTCATGAGTAAATTAAAGTACATAAGTGTACATATATAAAATGTATGTAGCGGTCAAACGAATTTGACATATTAATGTTACAGTGACAGTAAACTAGAGTACAGAATGAAGCATTTAACAGGCCCAGTCCAAAGACTATTTCTACTTACGTAGCTATTAATAGCTACATAGGTTTTCTGCAAAGTAGCTATATTCCTACTTTTTGATATTTGGTGACCAAAAGACGGTGCAACATTTCTGAATAGATATATTTATGACTTCACACTTGATTTATAAAAATTTCATTGTAAAAAATGATTACTTCCTAAATGTGAATTTTAGAGAATTTCTTATACAAAATTGTTAATTTATAAAATTTTTTTAGTCAAATTTTTGTCATATCCATCATCAGTGTGATGCTATGGCCAGAAATATTATACTTTCATGTATATAACTTGAATCTGACAGAGAAGAGCATTTTAAAAAACACTTTTACCCGTGAATAATGAAGCCACGCCCTGGATCACAGTCAACATTGCTTGAGCACCTGACTGGGATATTAAAAAAATAGGCTGGGTTTGAATCTATGCGCGCAATCAGTTGCATTTATATTTGTATTTGTATAAAACATTATGTATCAATATAAAAAAGTGTGCATGTAGTCAGGAACATTGAAAATTTTCACCCATGATTGCACGAATCATGTGCTCTATACCCATTGAACTACCCGGACCAATATCCATGGCACATACTATTACACTTACATGTATATTAATAGTAAACCTTGTCCCACTGATGCAAGAAATAAATTCCATATCCAAAATGTCCACATTGCAAAAGATTGAATATCCTTTGTTTAATTGTCATATTCATTAGCATAAATTTGACATATTAATGTTACAATGACAGTAAACTAGAGTACAGGAGGAAGCATTCAAGCGTCTGTAATAAGTGTTACGCCAGTACAATTCATGCATGTATGTGGATGTTAATGGTTTGAAAATTGAAAGGTTGGTAATAACTAAATAAGCTGTCGATCAACAATGTTAAACAGATTGAAACAATTTAATATATGAAAATAAAGATTAAGAATATCTATAATTTCTATTGATTACTGGTACATCATTATAACTTTAATTATACCTTAAACCGGCTCTCAAACATCGTTTCGAAGTATTCCGACAGTGCGGCCAGAACAACTTTGTGACAGGGAAATTTCACCTTCTCTGGCACCTTCATTGACTCGTCCATGTCATCGGTGTAATCTTCTGTCACCAACACAAGATCACAAAACTTTTCACTCACTCTCATCTTCTGCAGGCCATCTGCAAAGTCGTCACTGTACGCCATTATTTCAATAATTTTACTCAGTACACAGTCCAGATGAAACGAAAGTTATATGTAAAATAGTAAAAACGAAAGTAGGTTTACAAATTTTGCCATGAAATATAAATTTCAGGAAATATCGCCCCCAAATAAAACCGCTCCGGTCAAAGCGTCCCTTAATTTTGATCAAAGCTCTCCCTATAGAATTTGTTACCAATCTGATTAAAATCAGATCCTTTGATCCGCTCACATAGATCGCTACACTTGTGTAGCGATCTATGTGAGCATAGACCTAAAACGCGCTTGGGTCAAGGATACTGTATTTTTTCTATATAATGTATTGTCGAGGAAATTCGAACTATACTCGTAACATTTTTTTTCAGTGTGTAGTGTTAATTTTTAGTTTTTTGAAAACCTTTCTGCTTTATACACTAGAATGTCACGGAAAATCGATTTTATGCACGCTTTAAAAATGACATATCCCACTGTACATACTAAAAAGAAACTATACAGTGGGATATGTCATTTTTAAAGCGTGCATAGAATCGAATTTCCGTGACATTCTAGTGTATATGAAGCAGAAAGTTTTACAAAAAACTGAAAATTAATACTGCACACTGAAAGAAATGTTACGAGTATAGTTCGAATTTCCTCGACAATACATTATATAGAGAATATACAGTATCCTTGACCCAAGCGCCTATGATAAATATAAGTAAATATAAGTAATAAGGTATAATTTATAAAGTAACATCTATCGGGCTATAACTATGGGTTGGTACAAGATCAAATTCATCATAAAGAAAATGTTTCTTGACGAATAAGATTCAACAAATTTACATGAAAGTATGATATTAAAACATAATACATGGTAAGATCTGGTTATTTTTTTTTTACTTTTGCTACATTTGAAGTTTTAAACAATAGTAAAAATCATTTAAATGCGCTAAAATGTTTTGTTTGTTTAAATCTGACATCAGATTATTTATTTAATATAATTATTAAAAAGGGAAAAATTTTATAGTTATGTTCATATAGTGTTCATGGTCACACAATTTTGATCTCCAAAAATGGTCCACGTTAAATAAGGAAAGAGCAAGACTCTGAGAAAACCCAAACCATACAATTAGTGAAACTTTTCTATAAACACACACTTGCAAAAAATAACTATAATGACTGAATGAAGGGCACTGGAGTGGAAAGTTTAGGGTGTTTCTTATTGGATATCAATTGTTACACGCCTATTTCTTTCAAACAAGAAAACATCCCCTCTCTGCGATTATAGCATCAAGAATAACATTAAAATGGAGATTTTAGAAAGATGGTATTAGAGTAAAGAGTTAGAGACCAGCTCCTGTAAAACAAGTATTGTTAGGAATATATCGTACATAACTATGAATTAACCAAGTTTATAAGACTTTATTTAGATTGCCACAACACACGTATATATATCAGTAAATAAGTCGAACACGTGTTTACTCGGTGTTAATGTAGACTGTCAATTTGATTGGCTATTATATTTAATATCCGTCTTACAGGTTTTATTAATTGGTCGCTTTTTTCCTTTCTGAAGCAATAGGCGTGTCATTTTATGACAATCAACGTTCTAAAGGAAGCTCAGAAAGTTCCATTCAAACGGGAAATTTTATCTTTTCTTCCGATGGTAAATATTAAAAAATAAGTTACAATTTGTGCCGTTATATATGCAAAAAATCTTCAAAAAGAAACGACATAATTGTATTACTGACACTGTATTGCATGTCAAAAGCTGCAAGTCTATAAGGCTGTTATAAATTCGACATTGTCTTTCAAAAGGAGAACTTAATGTTCCATCTTCCGATTGTAAATCTTAAAAAATTAGTTACAATTTGTACCGTTATATATGCAAAAAATCTTGAAAAAGAAACGACATAATTGTATTACTGACACTGTACTGCATGTCAAACGCTGCAAATCTATAAGGCTGTTATAAATTCGACATTGTCTTTCAAAAGAAGCACTTAATTCATCAAATTATCATCAACTGATTTCTAAATTCGTTTGCTAGAAATTCTCGCTTCACAGACACACGACCGTAGTAGAAATTGCTCATAGAAAAAGGCATTTTCTCCTCCATTGTAAACGTGAAGTTTTCGTCTGGCTTGTATTGTATCATGTCATTGGTGCTCGATAAATTCTTCTCCCCACCAACGATAAGAATTCTTCCATCAAATTCACAAACGCCATAACCACTTCTGGGAAACTGCGATATGTTTCCTTTTCTTTCGAATTTGTATTCACTCTGACATTTTTTAGGCTGAAAATCATACCGTCTTTAGAAATAACAAATATTGTGCTGTTCACTACTACTGCTCGGGCCTGGACCCTAATTTGTTCTGGAATTGTACACCACTGAAATAGTGCAGAGTATCCAGTGCTCATGTCATAGCACTGAAGTTTTTCTGCTTTTTGGTTATTTGGACGCCATCCTCCGATGAGAAAGATCTTATCCTCTAAGACACAAGAAGCACAGGATCTCACTTCTTGATCGAGAGTTGTTCTGGTTTCACTCCAGCAATTTGTGGCAGTATCAAAAACATCGATTTCCTTCATAAATGTCGAGCTATTTTTAGCCTCATTGCCACCAAGGATAATAATTTTTCCACATGAAGATGCCATACAGTGGTACTGTCTCGGAGATATTAGATTTGGTAGCTGAATCCATGTATTGCTTTCACCATCATACATGCAAAACCCTGATCCTTTTCTAGAACCTCCCGATACATAAATCTTCGACTCGTGGGTGCAAACTGAGAAATTACAACCTGGATCATATGGAATGGGAGGAAGGGTGAACCATTTTTTCTGTCGAAAACCAAAGCAGGTGACATTTCTATTGCTTCCCCCATCACTCCCTCCTAATATCACCAAACACTCTTCTATATCCAGTCTCACTGTTTCCCAATTTCTATCTCCTTTAGTCCTGGCATATATTACAGTTGTAGTCATAGCATTTCTAAAGACGGTACTCTTATGCAGTTGTGGAAGCTTTCCAATAAAGAACGTTTTATCTGCAGTGCTTGGCATATGTCATTGATATAATCCTCTCTGTTTTTGAAATCCCTTTCGATCCAGCAGAGCCCAGCTTTTACAATAGTTTCTTCTTGAGCATTCAAATCTCTTTTGTTCAGTAACTCAACAACGAATCCCACCTGATTTAACAGTAGAAAATCCTCGGTGGCAGATACCATGGCAAATTCTTTGGAAATAACTACACCAGATTTTTCTTCTAAATCTTTCAGTCCTAACAGTTTCGCTACCTCCCACATGCGAATGCAGTATTTTTTGTCTATATTTTTCATCAAGTACTGCAGGCATTGGTTTTTAAGGGATTGTATTTGTAACATTTGAGATATATGCAGCATGTCTATGGCATCATCAATGGTATCCCAAACATCCTGCCCGGTGTAGATAAAATCCAAGAGATTTCCGCATTGCTTGGGGCTTAAATCAATCTTAATCTCTCTTTCATGTTCTTCCTAAAAAATTATGAGATTAACAACAATGAAAATCATGAATGCAGAAGATATATTTTTATACTCAAAAATAAAATACTGTGATTTAATGTAGGATTGAATGAATGGACAGTTTGTCACAGTGTGAAAGAGCATCAAAGTGATACTTTATCACAGTGTGAAAGGATAAAAGCAGAAAAATTAATTTTCTTTCCTTATCCCTCTTGAATGAATGTTGTCCAAAACCTTCTTGGCCTATTTTATATGGTATAAGATAAAGTAAATATTAATACGCTATCCTGAAAATTTAAAATGTTTCAGACAAACAGGACTTAGCAACTGACTGGAGATTCAGGGGGCCCAGATTCGAATCCCTGTCTGGTTCGTTGCAAATTTTCTTCTCCACTTACATTTGGTGCCATGACCAGGATTTCTGAATAGAAACCATGACTTTGCTTTAATACTTAGAAAGTGTAGAAAAAGGTAGATTATCCCCTAGATGTGATAGATTGAGTTCTAATTTCAAGGCTAGAGACTTTAACAGTTTGTTTTAATAAAGAATTTAACTTATGGTTTTTGGGTCACCTGAGTCACTCAGGTGACCTATTGCTATCTGCTTTCGTCCGTCGTCGTACGGCGTTCGTCGTTTGTCGTCAATCGGTCGTAAACTTTTAAACATTTTCAGCTTCTTCTCTGCAACCACTGAACCAATTTCAACCAAATTTGGCACAAAACATCTACGGGTGAAGGGAAACAAAAATTGTGAATTTCATGATCACTGCCCCCCTGGGGCCTGGGGGGTGGGGCCAAAACCACTTAGATTAATGCAATCTTTAAAAATCTTTTTCTTTACTCCTGGACATCAAGCAGTCAAACTGTTTGCATGATTGTAATCAACATTGAGTCCTCTACCAAATTTTTGAAATTCATGTCCCCGGGGTCAGGGGTTCTTGTGCTAGGGCGGGGCAAAATAAGTATATAGTGAAAATGCATTATTTCTTTGAAAATCTTCTTCTCTACTCCTGGGTATTAAATAAACTAACTAAGTACATAGTTATGATGAGCAAGAGTGCCTCTACCAAATGTGTGAATTTTATGGCCCCAGGGTCAGGGGTTCTGGTGTTAGGGTGGGGCTTTATTGATTATATAGTGAAAATACACGAATTCTTTGAAAGTCTTCTTCTCTGCTCTTAGGTATTAAATAAATTAACTAAGTGCATAGTTATGATGAGCAAGAGTGCCTCTACCAAAATTGTGAATTTTATGGCCCCAGGGTCAGGGGTTATGGTGTTAAAGGGGGGGGGGGGTTATATTGATTATATAGTGAAAATGCATTATTTCTTTGAAAATCTTCTTCTCTGCTCTTATGTATTATATAAACTTTACTAAGTACATTGATATGATGAGCAAGAGTGCCTCTTCTAAAATTGTGAATTTTATGGCCCCAGGGTCAGGGGTTCTGGTGTTAGGACGGGGCTCTTTTGATTATATAGTGAAAATACATGAATTCTTTGAAAATCTTCTTCTCTGCTCCAAAGTATTAAATAAACTAATTAAGATCATAGTTATGATGAACAAGAATGCCTCTACCAAATTTTGAATTTATGGCCCCAGGGTCAGGGGTTCTGGTGTTAGGGCGGGGCTCTATTGATTATATAGTGAAAAAAGCTCCTGGGTATTAAGCATATGAACTACCTAGTTATGAGCAAGGGCCCTAATCTTCCAGAATTGTGAATTTCAAGGCCCCAGGGTCAGTAGTACCATAGAGGGGGGGGGGGGGGGCTGTACTTATATACTGAAAAATAATGAACTGCTCCTTGGTATTAATCAAATACTTTTGAAAAGCAAGGATGCCTTTTCAAAAATTGTGCAATGTGTGGATCTAGGCCTAAGAGTCAAGGTTTCATGTGTGGGAGTGGCACTACAAATTCAATCACTGGAAAGTTATTGCATAATGCTCAGGTGACCTAAGGCCCATGGGCCTCTTGTTGATGTTGTGGCCAGAATTTAGTTAGTTGCAGTATATACTATATAAGACCTGACAGGGAAGAGCCTGTGTTAGACAGCCACGTAGCATCGTGGTGAAAGTGGGGGGGGGGGGGGGGGGGGCAGCCAGAGAAAAAAATTTTGACTGACCTGAAAAAGTTGACAAGGAAATAAAAGAAGGAAGATTGCCCAAACTGGAAAATACTGTATCGTGGGGGGGGGGGGGGGGGGGGGGGTGTAAAGGCCAACTTTTTTCAATGCCAACTTCTTTCGGTACCAGTTTTCCTGCTTTCTATACTACATTTTCCTTGATATTAATTTAGTTTTTTTTTCAAAGCCAACTTCTTTCGGTACCAATTTCCCTGCTTTCTATACTACATTTTCCTTGATATTAATTTAGTGTACTTTAAATGGGGGGGGGGGGGCAACCAGCCTTTCAATGAACATTTCCAATAGTAAAAGTAATGTTGGTAAAAAAGAAAGTGGGAGGGGGCCACCCCCCCCCCACTCCCCCGCTCCCCCTCCCCCCGTTGCTACATGACTGTTAGACCTTTTAGGTGGAAGCCTTCAAGGAAGATGGTTTGGATCACTTTTGGAAAGGAAGTTCAGTTGGTAGAGCACCTGACTGAAGATTCAGGGGAGCCTGTGTTTGAATCTCTGGCTTGTCAGTTGCATTTATCTCCTCTTCAGTAATATAACTATGTAACAGGAAAGAGTAAAAAGTATATGGCTTGACTAGGATTTGTATCTGGGACCCCTGCATCACTAAATTAAAATTGCTCAACTCATTGAAATACCCAGGCCAATATCCATGGTACATACTTTTATACTTGCATGTTTATAATAAACTTTGTCCAATTCATACAAGAAATAAATTCCATATCAAAAATGTCCAATTGCAAAACATTGAGTTAATTAATATCCTTCGTTTAATTGTCATATATTCCTTATCATAAATTTGAAATATTAATGCTACAGTGACAGTAAACTAGCGTACAGAATGAAACATTTAAGCGTCTGTGATACATGTACCACCAGTACATGTATGTGGATGTTTATGTAGATTTAAAATTTAAAGGAGTAATAACGAAAAAAAAAACTTTTAAAAATGTTAAACAGATTGAAACAATTTAAAATATCAAAATAAAGAAAATTCCTAATTTCAACTGATTACCGGTACATCAGTATAACTTAAATCATACCCTGAACTGGCTCTCAAACATCGTTTCGAAGTATTCCGACAGAGCGGCTAGAACAACTTTGTGACACGGGAATTTCACCTTCATTGGTACCTTCTTTGATTCGTCCATGTCATCTTCTGTCACCAGCACAAGATCGCAGAACTTTTCACTCCCCCTCATCTTCTGCAGGCCATCTGCAAAGTCGTCACTGTACGACATTATTTCAAGCAAAGTAGTGAAAACGAAAGTAGGTTTCCAAGTTCGCAATGAATTCCAGTCAAAGCGTCCCCATATAAAACCGCCTCGATTTAAGCGTCTCTTGATTTTGGTCAAAGCTCCCCACAGCCACGCAGCATCGATTTTGAAAGTGGGGGGGGGGGGCAGAGAATTTTTTTTACCTACCTCAGTGAAAATATGTTCAAAACAAGGAAGTTGCACAAAGTCGAAAATGGTGGTGGTAGGGGTGGGTGGCTGGGGGGGGGGGGTGTGTGTGTGTTAGAATCAAATTTTTTCAATGCTAATTTCTTTCGGTACCATGTTTTATAATTAAACTTTCATGTTAAATACTACAATCTGGTTGGTTTAGACGCAGTTGACAATCCGTTCTATTACCCTCAGCCGTAGCAACACACGTGGCAACGGGTTACACAACGGTAATGTCACATGCGTGGAAATTATGGGCGTACGGTTCACCGTAGAATTCTCAAAACGTCAGTTGCGCGTTTGAAAGAACCGGAATAAACTTGACGTCAATAAAAGCTTGTCTCCGATGTAGCTTACTTGAAAACAACAAACGACAGACGAAACATGCTTGCGAGTGCAAGAAATAAACGACCCTTTAGATGAAAACGGACTCTTACATTATCAGATTAACAATAAAGAGGTCAGTAAATCTTTTTCGAAGTAGCGGGGAGTTTGAAAGCTTTCTAAACGTGAACGTAAAGACGATCGACGATTTTTTTTGCTGACATCTTAAATCAAGAAGACATTCAGTATAATAAAATAAATGGTGCCTGTTTTGGAGGGTAACAGTTGAAATTGACACCCCTCGGAAAACCATTGTCAACCTCCGCTGACGCGTCGGTTGACAATGGTTTTCCTTGGGGTGCCAACTGTTACCCTCCAAAACAGGCACCATTTATATAATACTATATACATATTCCTTACATCACAAATGTTGGAGGGGCCAACCAGCCTTTCAATGAACATTTCCTATACTATATAAGTAATGTTGGGGAAAAAAGGGGTCAGCCCCCCCCCGCCCCCCCCCACCCCTTCATGTTGCTACGTGCCTGCCCCATATAGAATTTTACAGTAAAATGATGTTACAACCCCCCCCCCCCCATTTATTGGTCAAGCCCCCCCCCCCCCGATTTTGGTCAAAGGGCCCATGTAGAATTTTACAGAAATAATGTTACAAAAAGTGCCCCCCCCCCTCAAAAATAAATAAATAAACTATATGGTATCAAAGTTAAATCATTAATCTGTTTTAATACCTGACAGTGTGAATTTGTGTAAAGGACTATAGTCTTTATAGTAACGTAAACATGGTAAATATTGGAATTTTCCGTGGTCATACTTTGTGAATATGTCATAGAAAAAAAAATTGTTTAAAATAAACGGAATCGGCATTCTTTTTTTAAGGAGGGTTGTCAATTGCACGATAATCACGAACATTCTCATGAGATTAATACTCAATATTAAAAGTTATCTATGAAATATTTCATAGGACACTCTAAACAAACAAAAATCACTATATTTTTCGGGATATCACATAAATAGCATAAATTAGAAATGGGACGCTTTGACCAATTTTCGATGCTTTAGGAAAAATTGCAAACGAAAATTCTATAAAAATATGTTATCAATGGGCCGCTTTGATCAAAATCAGGGGGCTTTTGAGAATGTCAAGGCAAAAATCCAGGATAAGGAGAACAGATTTTCAAGTAACACAGGTAGCAGCCTAGTCCGAAATATCTGACGTTTTCCAGGCTTTTTTTACGATTTTGATATTTTACGTGCCAGGAAAACGTTTTCTTGGCACGTAAAATATCATAATCGTAAAAAAAGCCTGGAAAACGTTAGATATTAATTTCGGACTAGTAGCAGCCCTGTCAATCAAATCAGAAGCTATTGTTTTTTGTTTTTTTTTAACGATGGACAGGCGGAATATAATTAATCCCCCCATCCGTTCCTACGGCCATAGAAACTATCAAAAACTTCAGTTTTGTATTCAATTATGTTCAAAAGTTATTACAAATAAAATCAAATCGCATTTTTAAAAAAATACAATTGAAGAAAATATCATTCTCTTTTTGTTAACATGGTTAATTTCATTATTTTCTATATTTTAAATAAGTAAAACCTGAGAATACGATATATTATAATATAATTTATATATTTTAAATTCCATTTGGGTCCATTTGAGTTTCCATGTGGGTGCATTTGTTTCCATTTGGGTAAATCGACGCACCCCTAAATAACTAGTAAAATTAATGTTCATTGGATTCACTTATATAATAAATTAAATTCAAAATATATCTGTTTTAGGTTTCCTGTTTTATAATCTTTGATCCGATTATTTAAGGAATAACTGTCTTATTTTTCGATTTCATGAAGTGATCAATCGATTGGCTTGCGTGATAATTTGCATAAACGCCGAAGGCGTTTATGCATAAAATTATCAAGCAAGCCAATCGATTGATCATCTTCATGAAATTGAAAAATCTGACAGTTATTCCTTATATTTACATGCTTTGAATCCGCCAATCCACGCGCTCAAAGCCCTGCTTCTGTCTAGCTGTTAATTGATTTGAACATATTTTATTGTTTTGATGTTATAACAAAAGGATTGGACACAAGTTCTTAAAAACTTAGAACGTCCTCTCCTTTAAAACAATTTGTAACACAAAGTACATTGTTCAAAACTAGTGCTAATTGTAACGGGGACCGTTACAGATGTTCCCCAAACGCTCCCCAACTCCCTTTTGGTGCCATATTCCCTGGAAGCTTCATTAAATAAGACAAACTCTATGCATTTGAGATTTTAACGTTTTCCCAGAAGTGCACCAAGTTCATTCAAACTTTAGAATTGCACGCATACGCATGTGAATCCATGTGCGTAATGACCATGTAATCTTGTCTACACAATCTATATATTTTAATATACTTAATATTAAAGTATTTAATCCAAAAGTATTAAAAAGATACGCTCATTCAAGTGTTTTTTTGATTTTGCTCATTTCACGTGCACGCACGTGCATACATGAGCATGGTGACCATACATTCTTGTAGATGTGCGTTACATCTATCTATGTTCTAAATCCCACCCCGTTTGGTTCAAAACCAAGGGAGTTATAGCTGTTTAAAGTTTCAGCCAATCAGATTGCAGCGCACATATATGCACGTGTATGCATGTGCATGGTGACCATATTTTCTTGTAGTAGTCCAGTATATCTATCTATGTTCCAAATCCCATCCTGTTTGGTTGAAAATCAAGGGAGTTATAGCTATTTAAAGTTTAAGCCAATCAGATTGCAGCGCACGTGCATGCACGTGTTTTCATGATAATTGCTATATATCATGTTGTGGGATATCCTAATGCATGGCTATTTTCAAAATTTCAAAGGATTTCGTCAAAAAACAAGAAAGATATTGAGACTTTAGTTTCAGCCAATCAGAGCAAAGCGCACGTGCATGCGCGTGAGATCTTGCTATTTTGACCATGTCATATTGTCTATGCTACTAATATATCCTTATATTATAAGTTTCAAAGCATTTAATCAAAAATGTAAAAAGTTACGCCTATATCAATTAAATCGGTCATTACACATGATGCACGTGCACGCTCTTGCAAGCACGTGCGCGCAAAATGACCTTCGTTCCGCAAATCTACATAACATGTCTACTGACCCTAAAAACATTTCACCTTAGTCGGATGTATAATTTACGAGATCATTCCCGGACAAAAAAGTACCCAGGAAGAAGAAGAAGAAAAATAATAATAATAATAATAACTAGAAAGTCTGCTATTGCAAGCAATAGCATATGTCGCCCCGTACTGGAGAAGACTTTCATTTTTATCATCACTAAAGCAAAAGTCCATTAGCTAAGTTTGAACAACCATCGAGTTGTATCAGTCCTTTCCATTGGAAACGAAAGACCTTAATTGGGTACATCCCACTAATTATTTTTAGAATCGGTAGGAGAAGAAAGTAGTGCAGGAAAATTACAAGTTCCTAAATTTGCAGACTTGCATAAAAGAAATCTGGCAGATGTACTGAACTGAGCCTCATACTTGTTAATTGGCAGTATCTTTCCTATCATAAAAGCTTCGCAAATGTAATTTATGAAGATGATCAGCCGAATTATTTTGTGTATTGTAACGCCAGTGAGAACTCTGAAATTTCCATCTTTCACTTTCATTTTAGAGGTTCTGCCAAAAAACGAATCTGACATGCCACCATCAATTCGAGCATTTCTGCATTGCAGAGAGCTGATGTTTGTTATAAGATGATAAATCATGTGTAAACTTTCTCAGTTTAGCGGAATCATGAACATTTTCGGCGAGATGAATGTTTTGTATACAGTGGTGATCAAGGCTTTGCGAACCCGCAGGAGCGGATCCAGGGATTTATGTATGAATAAAAACTATGGAAATGACGTACCATTTTTTAAATTTATACTTGCACTATCTAATGAAATGAATAATATACAAGTAATAGATATACAAGAAAACGCTAAATGATAATAAATGCAGCTGACAATCGTTATTTTTTTTATATAGATAAAATAAAATAATTATAAATTCAAGAGACAAAACAGAAGGAGAATGAATGTTGGCAAAATATCACATGACGGGAACTGAATTTTATGAATGAAACTTTTAAAACGTTACTTGTAAGATGTATATGTTATATCTGTGTATTCTACCTGGCTGTGTGCTTCAAAAGGGGGGGGTCGTCTTGAACATAGTACCTTAGCCATAACGTATGAACGGTAAATGATAGGGCTTTCGTATTTCAAATATGTAATCCTTGTGAAAAGAACTTTTATTGGATACGACGAACTTTGACCCTTTGACCTAGACCTTGGAGAACACATGTGTACATCTTAATCTTTTTTTCTGTTTCGTTTCTATGGCAACTGTGATCGACTAATTACAATTAATTTAAAAGTAGAAATCACTTTGACACATTGCAAGGAATAAACATTGAAAGTTTCAAAACGATTGCCTGCGTAGTTATTGAGAAAATCGAAATTAAAGAATTTTAACTTTCACCTGGTTTCCATGGCAATAATCGATTATTTTAAAATTTTAAATGTGAAGCGCACAACTACAGATACTAATCATTAAAATAAGAAAAGTTTCATGACGAACGTTAAAGGGACCAGAGAGAACACTCTCGGACAAAATTTGTCGCTTTTTACAGGTTTCCATGGCAACGGTAGACATATTGGAATGGAACTGAACAACCTCACTGCACAACTACAACCAGTGATCGTCCTTTGAGGAAAGTTTCAGAAAGATTGTCCCAGCCATCTCCGAGAAACAGCCTGGATAAAAAAAACATGCGTACAATATCAATATGTCGTCCCCGACTTCGTTCGGGGCGACATAATAACTCCTGAATTTTTCCCATCCTGAATTTTCTCCTTCAATTCGAGCATTTCTGTATTGCAGAGAGCTGATGTTTGTTATAAGATATGTAATCCTTGTGAAAAGAACTTTTATTGGATACGACGAACTTTGACCCTTTGACCTAGACCGTGGAGAACACATGTGTACATCTTAATCTTTTTTTCTGTTTCGTTTCTATGGCAACTGTGATCGACTAATTACAATTAATTTAAAAGTAGAAATCACTTTGACACATTGCAAGGAATAAACATTGAAAGTTTCAAAACGATTGCCTGCGTAGTTATTGAGAAAATCGAAATTAAAGAATTTTAACTTTCACCTGGTTTCCATGGCAATAATCGATTATTTTAAAATTTTAAATGCGAAGCGCACAACTACAGATACTAATCATTAAAATAAGAAAAGTTTCATGACGAACGTTAAAGGGACCAGAGAGAACACTCTCGGACAAAATTTGTCGCTTTTTACAGGTTTCCATGGCAACGGTAGACATATTGGAACTGAACAACCTCACTGCACAACTACAACCAGTGATCGTCCTTTGAGGAAAGTTTCAGAAAGATTGTCCCAGCCATCTCCGAGAAACAGCCTGGATAAAAAAAACATGCGTACAATATCAATATGTCGTCCCCGACTTCGTTCGGGGCGACATAATAATAATAAGAAACAGAGTAAAAACAATATGTTCCCCAACTTCGTTTGGGGAACATAATTAATTTACACAGGAACCAAAGGTCAATAAAATTATCTAACATAGGCAATGCATATACAGAATTGAATTAATGTAGTATGGACATACAAATCTAAAAGCATTACTCAAAAACGACCAGATCTCTTAATAAACAATTGCACATTTAAAAATAAACTTTCATTTTCAGAAACACTGATCGAATTATCTCCCCATAATAGAACATGAGTGTCTACAATACGTAAATTTATCATTCTAAAAATAGCATTGAACAAATCGTTTCTTGGGGCAGTGTAGTTCACACAAGAAAAAAAGAAATGATATGCATCTTCTATTTTTCCGCAAGTACACAGTGGACTGTCAATAATATTACACCTAAATAAGTCTTTATTTAGGACACAATTGTGTCTTAATCTAGTATGAATTACACTCCAGTAACGATCACCAAAAGTAAAAAATGACGGGGTGGGTGTTTTCTGAGAGTTTATACAATTTTTGAAGGAACCAATTGTAGTGGATTGTCTTGTTTCAAGAGATAAAGAATTGTGACATTCCCTTATTGCCATTGGAACAAACGATGATTTATAAATATTTAATCTACACTTAGGGATACAGTAATTTTGTGATTGTCTTGTTAGGTAATTTGATTCTTGTGATCGAATGTTTGGAAATATTTCTTTCAAATAACCGGGTATCATATTATGAAATATTTTGTACATAGTTGTTCTTACTTTGGACATTCGTCTAACAGCAAGTGGTTCCCAACCAGTTTCAAAATAGAGAGAATCTCGCGATGCCAATGAGGTTAATCCAGTGACTATTCTTGCTGCTGCAAGTTGCAATTTTTCTAGTTTTTCAGAATCTTGACTAGAACACCCACACCAAACTTCAGTTGCATATTCTAACTTAGGTCTTATAAAAGTAGTATATAAAAGAGATAAAGTTTTTGCACTGACCTTAAACTGCAATTTTTTAAGTAGACCTAATTTTTTATATGCATTAGCTAAGATAGAATCAATGTACCCCGACCAAGTGAGGTCGTTTGAAAATAGAATACCTAAGTGATTATGTGATGATACTAAATCTAAATTACAATCTTGAAATTTTAACAATGGTAAATCTACGTTTTTCTTAGTACTAAAAAATACAGCTTTGGTTTTCGTAGGATTAAATTTCAATAGCCATTGTTTAGACCACCGCTCAAGTTGATTTAAATCATTATTCAATCCTAATTGAATATCATGTACATTTTCTGAACATTTCTGTAAAGAATTATCATCAGCATACAATCTGCTTAAGGTAGACATATTTTCAGCGACATCATTGACATATATCAAGAATAAAAGTGGTCCCAATACAGACCCCTGGGGAACTCCAGCATGTAAAGATCTAAAACTAGACATAGTATTCCTATGCAATACCCTTTGTGTCCTTAAATCTAAATAACTTTGAAACCATAATAATAACTTATCACTAACACCATAAGTTTGTAACTTAAAGAGAAGGCCTTTGTGCCAAACCCGATCAAATGCCTTAGACAAGTCGCAAAAAACCATACAACAGTGTTTTCCTTTATCCATAGCTTTAGCTATGTAATCGAATGTCTCAATAAGTTGATAAACTGTTGAATGACCTGGTAAAAAGCCAGCTTGATATTTGTAAAAAAGATTGTTTGAATGAAAATAATTGTAAACATATTTAAAAATAACTCGCTCCATAATTTTGCCAACGCAGCTTAATAATGAGACTGGTCTATAATTTGATAATAATGATGGGTCACCTTTTTTAAATAAAGGAAGTACATTAGCTACCTTCCACTGTTTAGGAAATACACATTCTCTTAAAGATCTGTTAAACAAAATACATAAAGGATAAGAGACGCTAAAAATGGTAGCTTTTAACATTTTATGACTAATGTTGTCAGGTCCTATTGCCTTGTTCACTGGGAGAATAGAAATTATATCAATAATTTCCTGCTCAACTATTTCAATACTATTAAAAACACTATTACATAATAAAGAAAAAGCTGGTAATGCAGGTTCGACATCATGCGAAGCCGAAACCGAAGCAAAATAAGTTAATTGTCCCGCCCTGCACGTGTTTTTTTTTTGGAACCGCGCCAATACATTGATGGGGAAATAAAGTACATTTACATTTGGTAATTTTATCTCGGACAAAGACATTGGAAATGTAAATATTAATAAATAAATTATATACGGTAGTCCGAATTTGTTATAGTCCGACTTCGTTATGGTCTGTTATAGTCCGACATTGTTATGGTCCGACTTATCTATCACCTGACAAAAAATGGCGGTAATTGTGAATTGTGCTGAACAAGTGGCAAGAAAAATCGTGGTGTGTGTGTTTATTTTGGAAAAACACACCAATTAACGTAAAAGAAAAGATCTGTTATACATTGTCATATTTATCAGACCAGTAGTATATATTTGATGACTCCTAATTGAGAATGTAATGTATTTAAGTTGCTTAAGCTGATATCGAAGAACATTCCAACCTGCTGACAGTAACGTGGAAGTTATCCTGAGGAACAGTTGGTCTCTGGTAAGAAAGATTGACATAAAATAAATTTTTTCATTGTTTTGTTGTATATTTTACTAAGGTTTGTTGGGAATAACTTACTAAGAATTTACTTTTTTTAAATGGAGTTTCGGTGTATTTCGAATTTTCTCTTCAGTGTTTTTGTGCTGCTAATTCAGGTTGCCCAAAGCAGTGCATTTGCACTTATTGATTATCTAAATTGCTAAATATCTATCTTGGATTGAAAAGTTGATTTTTATTTAAGGCTAAAACTGAGAGTTATTTTTCTTTAATTATCACCTAAGTTATTAATAACTAACTTAAACATGTTAAAAATGTAAGTGAATAAATAACTTAACAATTCATTTAATTATGAGTTGAGTTAATTTTTGTGTATTTGCAATCCTGTAAAGTGTAAGAAATGAATTACTTAAATATTTACCTGTATATATTAGTGTACATGTAAAGAAGAATGAACTGAAAAGGAATGAAATTTATTGGAGTGAGTTAGTCCTCGCGTTAAAATGTTAGTAATCATGTAGCATAGTGATGGGACATTTTTGCCGAAAATCGATTGTCGGTTGTTGGGAGCTTTTCGATGCTACTAATTAATTAAAAAATAAATGTGCCGACATTCACACTGTCAGAAATACATCAGGTCCAGTACAATCAGTACATTTAGCTACGTAGGTAGAATTACCTACGTAGCTTTATTTACCTACCTCAGGTAGCTTGATTTAGCTACCAAATGAATTTATTTCTATAAAAAAGCATTTTTCTCAGGATGTGCAAAAACTATCATGTTGATGCAGTGATCATTTTCAACTTTGAACTCATGTGAAAACAATTCAGGAAAAATTCCCTCTTGAAGAAATGTCTTTTTCTGCGCAATTGCAATCAAAGTTCTGAAAGTTTTGGGGCTATGTATGACAGTTACTCCTTGAATGAAATGACAAAGAAGTCCAGTTCTGGTTAACATGATAATAGGTTGGTAATTATTCAGCACAATGTGAAGTAATCATACTCAGTCATGCCTCACCGCACGGACAGATAACCAAACAATGGAATTACATGTTTTGCTCTAAATTGACCAAACGCAGCAATGTTTAAACTATCTCTGCTTTGGATTGTTTTTTAAAGACAACCTAGTATAAATATCAATAGTCATTTAACTGCGATTTTTTGCCTCTTTTCCATAAAAAGAAAAGTTACATTGAAATAGCTAAATAAAGCTACCTGAGGTAGGTAAATAAAGCTACGTAGGTAATTCTACCTACGTAGCTAAATGTACTGATTGTACTGGACCTGTACATGTCTTATTTCTAGAAACTTCCTTTAAAACTTGTAAATCCAAGAAATAAATACATGTAATGAAAGGTGGGACTAATATCCCATTGAATGGAATTTTTTTAAATAATCAATTCCGATGCTACTTCAATATATAGTTTAAAGTAAATAAAATATTTTCCACTTAACTAAAAGAAAAATTAATAAACATTTTTGAATATTTTATGTAAGTAAATGTTAATTTTGTAAAAGTCTGACAGAAATGTGAATAAGTTTAACTTTTTTATATTTATTTCATTTAAGTAAAAAATTCCAATTATAATTGATTATTTTATCGATTATGCCCAGCTGATTATTACCTATAATTGATCCTATTTTTTTCCCTATTTCCCATCACTAATCAGTGTTTTCCCTAAGAACTGGCTGACGGCCAAATTGACCGCTTCGATAGGTAAAAATGCCGCCTAGAAATCAAAATTTCTTGTAAGGTTAACATAGTTCTGTTCATTTACATCAACCCTTAGCCTGTAATAATCGATGTTTAACCCTTTACTTTAAAATAAAGGGAAAACACTGACTAATGTAGCATAAGCAATTTGCATTTTGTAAGATTGAATCAACTTGATTCAGATGCATGTCAATTTGGATTTCTTTTCTGCTTTGTTTTTTTAGTATGATGCAAGTTGGATTTCATTGTTTACTGTAAAAAAAAGAAATGTTAATTTTTATGACAGGAATCCATAAAGAGAGAACAGCCAATAGCAAACCATGAGGATAAAGCATGGCCAATAATCCCCTTTTTTCCTGCATAAAGGGCAAAACAGGCAAGCGCTTTACTTATAACCTGGAATCCAGTAAAGACAGTCCTTTGCCTGGTAGCTATAGGTAATGTGTAGAAATAATTCTATAGGCCATGGTCCTAACCCTCCAAGTGGTAAAACCCACGTACAATATGTATAAAGAAAAAATATATCATTTAATTGTTTGAAGAAATATATGAAGATCAAGAATACTGGTATAACCACATGGCTAAGCATGACCACCCCCTTTATTTTAACATAGTCAGTTTCCTAATTCTTTGTTTGCTTATTGAGTTATATGTATGAAAAACAAACATTGATAATAATTTGAATGTGAAAATGGGCATGACTTTTTGAAATCTGATTTCTCTCTTTAGACCCCTTCAGTCCAGCAATGTAAACATGCAAGGCTCAACCAATCAGTCTCCGAGAGCGAAGAGAAGAAAGACCGAGGAGAAGGCAGAGGAGGACGAGGAAAAATGGGATGACGATGACGACGACTTTATGTTGACACAGGTCTGTACATATATTAAGGCTTTTAGACAATGACGATGACATGAGGTTGACGCAGGTTTTTTATAAAAGACACCTAGATGATGATGACCTTATGTTGACGCAGATCTGTATATATATGGCACTTACTTAATAGTTTGTATGGGGGTCATAAAACTTGGACAAGCTCACTTTTTATCTCAGTCTCATTTTTACCAAAGGAAAAGTGAGACGGAGATCAAAAGTGAGCTTGTCTAAGTTAAATGGCCCCCAGGCCAGGACTGGTATGCAGTTCATGGCAGAAGTGTGATTTTGAACAAAGTAAAACCCTAAGATTATAGTAACAGATACTTTGATTCAAAATATCTTGATATCAAGCATAGCAGCAAGCTTGTCTAGTGGTATGATTTTAAATACATATGTATATTCTAGTATTATGTAGTAATGGTGTGATAGCTAGCTGTCATTTTAGTTTATTGATTTATCACGGAAATGAAGGTACAGTTTTAAGTGAAAAGTACAAGGTATATGCACTTTTCCCTTTTTCTTTTTATAATTTAATTTTAGTTTAAGAACTAGTTGATATCAAATAACATAAATTGCCTAATGCCTACGTCACAATGAATAACAACAAAAGTGTATAACTCCGCTTGACGTTTCTTTTAAAATATGCTCAATTTTAAGCCAGTTTTGGAGGCAAAATTGTCTTATTGTCTACCCTGAAATGAAATTATAATGAATGGAGGTTATTTTAACCTATGTTATAGGATATAACATAACTTGGGGCAGTTTATGCTTTTTTATAAACCGCTGTTATTGACTCCCATTGAAAATGTACCCAATCCAAAAAATTTTTCAACCATTATGAATAATATTTTTCAGTTTCAATTTTTCAGCACACTCACTTTAAATACCCTACATACTCTTTAAAAATCAGAGGTTAGCAACTGCAAGCAAGGAATTTTTTAATATTGGCCTTGGTATAAGACAGGGTCTTATCAATTTCTCTTTGTTAACAATTTATCATATTTTTTCCATGAAATAAAACCCATGATAATGTTTTGTAAAAGAAGAACACTTTATAGCTTAAAATTAAATTCTTCTCATATTTCTTTTATTTAAAAATTAATGAAATTTTCATAGAATCAAGAAGACAATATCAGTAAGTGATAGTATCAGTGAGATTAAATTTGACCATTTTATATTAGAGGCAAGGTCAGATCAAGGTCATTATCTTTTTCCTTGACATTAAGAATATTTTAAAAGAATACTGTTGCCAATCGTGTGATGCTTACTTCTATTTCAAAAGTTTAAAGATTGTTCTTTTTGCATAAGAAGATTTTACTATATCCGGTCTATTGCATGATATTACCAAATTTACATAAATAATATAACTAGACTGGATATTGGCTAATCCGAATTTTTTCCGTTTTTCTTAATTTTTTAGGATATATTAGTTATTTTCATATGCTTCCTATATTTAACTTTTTCTTATTTTCACAAATAATAAAGTAGTCTTATAAGTGTACAAAATGATACAAAAATAAAAAGTTTTGACCGTTTATTAAGAGATAAAAATACTTTTTGTGGATTTTGGGCTCAACTCTATACTTTGATTGGAAGAGTTTAAAAGCTAACATAGTTCTAGTTTGTTTGAAAAATCGTATTTATTTGATATATTTTGAAAGTTTAGTCCCTTATTATTAATCTAACTTACATTTGAAAATTTCTGCAAGTCTTTGATTGTCTAAAAATTATAACTAAATTAGTTGTTATATTATAATTTTGAGAGGCAGAAAAGAAGATATTTTCATACGCCACCATTCCGCCAAAAATGTAGTCCTGCTATTTTTCAAACGCAGTTTACCATTTCTATTTAAAGTTGTACAATTGTGAAGAGGAAAGAAAAATATAGTCTTTTAAATCCCTTACACCTAAATATACAAGATATATGAGCAAATATACTTTGAATGTTTCATCTAGTCAGAAACCAGAGAAGAATCCTACCTTAAATTAAAAACCTTCCCTGTTGGTTTGTAGCCTTGTAACAAAATTGGAAATTTTAGAAACTTTGAATTTCAACACTTACAACTGTACAGTACATATAACCGATGATTCACCTTGTGAAGAGATTCTTCGTAAAATTAGATTTGGTGTAGTTTACATTTATTGTACAGCTTTAGATATGAGATGTAAGTATTGTTTGGGGTTTCAGAATTTATTAACTTGAATTATTTTTGTTTGAATGGAATTTTTTTTAACAGAATAAGATAACATATAGCAAATAAACATAAAGTGTGAACATGGTAAATCAAAAGCAGGTGTCAGTGAATTTCTCTTTACTTGATTGCTTTTTTATCCCCGAAGACATGTTCAACATAATTTAATGAATGTAATTTTTTAATTGCTTTCAAAAGTAGATTATTTTTTGAAAACCATCCACTTGTTTACTGCTTCAGACTTTCACAAATTCTTAAAAGGAGGAAGAAAACTTTCTACATTATTTCTAACATAATGAAAAGAAATTTTTATGTCACTTTATTACACAGAAGAATGTTATGGAATCACATGTTTATTGTCTGTTTCTGCCCAGCATGTCTATAAGAAAAGATGCCATTTGTTTCTCATTACAAGAGCTTTCTAAATTATTATGGAAAATGAGTTTGCGACCTAAAACTTAAGTTTTTAGCTAACTCAAAAAATACCAGGTTTGTAATGATATGCCTCCTTTATATTTCAAATGTACCAGGTATTTTATAATTTTGTCTAGGTATGTTTACTTTAATAGAAGGAAACAAATTGAACTGGTACAGTATAACAGGAAATTTTAGCGAGATGATTATTTAATGATTTTCCTTATAAATTGGTCTTTTATTAGCTCACCTGAGCCGAAGGCCCAAGTGAGCTTTTCTGATCAAAATTTGTCCGTTGTCTGTCGTTGTTGTTGTCGTCGTTGTCGTCATAAACTTTTTACATTTTCATCTTCTTCTCAAGAACCACAGGGCCAATTTCAACCAAACTTGCTACAAAGTATCCTTGGGTTAACGGGATTCAAGTTTGTTCAAATGAAGGACCACGCTCTCTTCCACGGGGAGATAATTATGAATTTGTGAAAAATTAATGGAATTTTTAAAAAATTCTTCTTCTCAAGAACCACTGGGCCAGGAAAAATGAAATTCATGTGGAATCATTCTCAGATAGTGTAGATTCAAGTTTATTCAAATCATGACCCCTTGGGGTAAGGTGTGGCCTCAATGGCGGATAAAAGTTTTACATAGGAATATATAGGGAAATCTTTTTAAATCTTCTTGAGTACTTCAGGAAAAATGTAGAAAAAATCTTTAAAAATCTTCTTTTCAAGAACCACTGGGTCAGCAAAGATGAAACTCATGTGGAATCATCCTCAGGTAGTGTAGATTCAAGTTTGTTCAAATCATGACCCACGGGGGTAGGCCGCAATGGCCAAAGAAAGTTTTACATAGGAATATATAGGGAAATCTTTTTAAATCTTCTTCTCGAGTACTTCAAAGCCATGATTAGTGATATCTATATGGAATCATCCTCCTTTAGTTTGTTCAAATCATAACACTTCCCCCAGGAATAGGGTGGGGCCACAAAGGTAGATCAAAGTTTTACATAAAAAAATAAAGGAAAGATCCCAAGAACAGAAAAACTATGTTTAGTCATATTGACATGTAAGCATCCTCATGTATTGAAGATTTAAATTTGTTCAAACCATGGCCTTTTGGGAAAGGGAGGGTAGGGGATACCATACCCCCCCCCCCCCATCTCAGTAAACTTTTCAGTTCTGACCTGATCTGTGCTTTTTCCTAGCCGATGTGCTCAGGTAAGCGATGTGGCCCCTGGGCCTCTTGTTTTTAGCAAGATGTAATTTTAGTGATTTTAAAATGCTCACTAAAGAAGTTATTACAAATAAAACGCAATAATTTTTTTGTTATATTCAATTATAGCAATCTCAGCACCCTAGCTAATAATGCCAAAATTAAATCCTTGCTAAAAATTCTGCATATACAGTGTTTTTTTTTTTACAGGAAAACATTGCAGAGATAGATGAAATGGCCCGGGCAGCCATTAGTGGACAGACAAAGCGTAATCAGACAGATCCTGGTCCCTCCACCACGCCCCTGTCACGGCAGCCATTCCCCAAGGCCCCCTCTGCTCCAACGCTCACCCACAAGACTTCCACCCCTTCAGGCAGAGTGACGTTTAAGCCCCCCATAGGTCCTGGTGTGTCAAACATTTCCCTTCCCCATCATTCTGATTCAAATTCCTCTAAGAACACTAACTCCTCCAGAAATTCTAGCACTACAACAACATATCCTGGTTCCCTTTCTTCGGGCAGAAGGTCCACCAGTTTATCTTCGCATGACAACTCTTCAAAATCTGGTATACACAGAGTAATATTACTATCCAAAAATTTTGTTTAGCTAATTATTAACAATGATTTATGTCTTTCTTTCTTGACATAATATTACAGTGAAACTAGCCTAATCCCTGTGTTGTGTATTCCAAAATCTTGGTTAATATGATGTAAACATAAACTTAAAGTCCTTTTCAATAGTTTAAAATGATGTCTAATCCGGAATGTTGTCCAATCGGACCATTTTCTAGGAACTGATGAGGCCAAGATCAGACAAGTTTCACTGTATTTTTATGGAGAGATGATCGTCATAATAGATCAGTCAGGTTTACGTTGACCGCATGTGTCAGTGGATGCATCCGCAATAGAAAATAGCAACAGCTGTAAACCAGTTTCTTTTAAAACGTTCACAATGAATAATAGCTTGAATATAAAATTAAATCAATTGTATCTTCAATTAATACTACTACAAAACAACGATATTATGTTTAATTTTTACGCAAGAAAAAGGTTATGGTTGTTGCGGAGAATTTCTAGTATAGGGTAAAAATGAATCACATTTTAGGACCGATTACTGTACAAACAATCTTAAATACGGTAAAATAATTACAAAATAAACACGAATACAACAAGACTATAAAGATTGAATTTCTTAATCTTAGCTTTACTTTTACGATCTTCAATCCAATTTTACAAATTACAACCTACGATATTGACCAGTAATGCCAGTATTACTGTATTTATCCATTTCCTCCATTTGTTTACCGCGCCTTATCTTAAGTCGATTGTACTTGTAACATTAGAGTCATGGTTGTAGTTAAGATGAATCACTTATAAATTGAACAACCCTAAATGGCAATTAATTAAAATAAAATTTATGAAACCCTTCATATGTCTTATTGACTGAAAAGAAATTAGGTTGCAATTGATATAAAGGACTGGACATTCTCTTACGATGTATGTACAATTTTTAAACATGATTAGAAAGGAAATTAGGCCCTTACTGTAATTGTGTTAATCTGTTTTTTTTAAATTTTATTATTATATTACTTAGTCACTCTTAACCTATTTATGATTATTGAAATTATATTTGACGGGCGTATCATGAAGCCTTTCAGGCTTTTGATTTTATTTTTACTAAATCTTGTTGACATGGAAATGATGCACCTTCAACATCATTTGGTGCCATTAAGAATTTTTCCTCTCTTTCAATTTGAGAAAGAATCCAGTGTATAGCGTCATAACTATGTAATAATTAAAGCTATATATGGCGTAATCTGAGCTTATTTGACTGAAAAGTGTTTTTGTACTTAGCTGGATCAGTGGAGATTCCCTTCCAGCCTCCAAACAGGAAGCCTAACCTGTCCTCCAACAGCAGCTCCTCGGTGTCCTCAGAGAGCCTCGGAATGAGGAGTCCAATAGCAGAGGGCATCAGGGAGGAGCTGGAGAGCTACAAACAGCAGTGTGATCTCCTTAAAGCTGAGGTAAACTGTAAAGTCAATTGTGTGTGTGTTGGGAAGGGGGTTGGAGGGTTAATTTACATGTTTTGTTGTATGGAGAGACACAGGAATACATTTCTACCAAAATATAGAAGTTCAAATGCATAATCACTGAACTCTTTCAAAACCTGGAAAAGAAATCCTCTCAAACCATTTTTTCCCTCAAACCATGAAAAGTTCACCCTTTGAACATATGTGGTTTTAAAGTAAATTTTCTTTTTTATTGTAGTTTTATATAGTTTGTAAAATGAACTTTTTAAATTACACTTTAGTATTCATTGTCATTTGCAAAAACACAAATTAACAGATTATGTGCTTTGAATGATAGTTTTAAGTATTTGGGATTTGCCTTCAGATGGACTCCATAAAACAAGAACTGTATGTCAAGGAAGGAGAGAACAAAATTCTTAGAGAGAAACTCGATACGAAAGAAGCAGAACTCAGTGCAAGCAAACAACAAAAACTAAAACTCACCGAGCAACAAATGAAGGAACAATCTCAGAGAGAAAAACAGCTAAAGGCTGAGATTCAGAGTCTCAATACTCAACTACAGTTCAAGGAGCGCGACTTGGCTGAATTGAGAGAGAAATGTCGAGACTTGGAGACTTCTGTGTCTGCCGCAGGGGATTCACAGATTCCCTCTACGTCCGCCGCACACCATAGCCCAAGGGTCAGAAAGGTCGTGGTGTCCCCCAAGGGAAAGAGAGGGGGATTCCCCAGTACCAAGTCCTTTTTGGCCGAGGAGGGTTCTCAGATTGTTCATCCTGCACAGAGTAAAAAGGAGGAGGTGGAGATGGTAGATGTTGGTACGTATTGTGTTATTTTTTGCTTTTTATAAGCAAATTCACAAAATATAAAATATACTGAAATTATATCAACTATAATGTGACATAAAAACATTACCATTTTTGAAAAAAAATCTTCAGTCGTAAAAAATAACTTGCGCAAAATAAAAACTGTACAAATAAACTCTTTTTTACAAAATTTTCAACATGCGAATAAAAACGGTTATACGTTATTTTGACATCAATTGTGTAAAAAAGAAATTGATGACTGTAATATAATCATTATTTTTTAAAAATTTTGTCACAGAATGAAAATTAATGACATTCAAAAATATCATGAAGATGTTTCTAAAGATATATCTTAAGCTTCATTTTGAAAAGAGATTGTGACATTTTTGTATGTAATTTACAAAATGATGGCATTTTTTTCAGCAATAACTGCTGATATCAAGGAGGGAACAGAGAGGAAGGGCAGAGCTAGAAAATGTCAACTGAAAGTGGAGCCCTCAAAAGGTGAGAAAATTATGAATCATGAGGTGATAGATAAATGTGATAGAAGTAATGTTTCAAAAGACACAGGTTGTTCTAAGATGAACTGAATGAAGGGCAGGTACTTACAATGTTTAAATCTGGCAGAGATCAAGCAAAGTTTAATTATACTACTGTGTGTCTTTCTAAATGCTGCTTTATGAAAGTTTTACCATGTTACATGTACATACATGTCTTTAGGTGTGTCTAGGCGATTAGGCATAAATCGAACTTATCAGGTATAAAACATTTTCATTAAACAATGAAATATTTATTTTAACTATTGAAAACCAACTCTTTATAATACTGAAGGAAAATATCCTACAGTTTGATAAAAGGTCTCATTTTTGTACATTTTGTGACTTAACATATTACTTAACTTCAACTTAAACAAAGCATTGTGCCTGACTTTTATACATACACCCTTTCCAAATAAAAATAACCCAGTCTGTATTTATTTTTCCAGGTGCTGTAACAGGTAACCACTTCCTGTCTAAGCTCTCTGAGGTGAGTTTACAGGGATTACCCGGTCCAGGGAGCATTCCAGACCGAGGCCTGATGGGATTACTCCAGATGAATCCCCCATCCATGGATCTCCAGGCCTTCCTGTTTGACAGGGACAGTTCTAAGCAGCTGTCACCAATCCCAACCAAAAGGTAATACTTCTCAAAATATCTGTGCTTCTCTTCACTGCTTCTGTAAATCACAACCAAAAGGCCTGGGCTTCTTTGAATTCCAGTCAAAAGGTTGTGCCCAAATCAAACTTCAGCAAATTCTGTGCCTCTTAAATATCCCAACAAAACTGTGTGCCCCTGTCAATCCCAACCAGAAGGTCTATATGCCCTTTTCAATCCCAACCAGAAGGTCTATATGCCTCTGTCAATCCCAACCAGAAGGTCTATATGCCCCTGTCAATCCCAACCAGAAGGTCAGATATGCCCTTGTCAATCCCAACCAAAGGTTTAATTTTTTCCTAAAATAAATTACTGTGTAAAGGGATTTCTCACAATGGGATTGACAAGTTTTTCTTTCAGGTTACACGGCTATCATACGTACATACCGTAGTATTACCTAGAGACATATGCAATTTCTTTTGTTTATTGCCATATTTTAAACTTCGGAAAGTTATTGTTGGAAGGTATGCTTCTTAAAAATGTCACTTTCACAATCTTTTGATACCAAAATAACATGAAAAAGTAAGTTAAAAGTAATTTGAGCTGCATGTTGATTGTCTCCGAGGAGGCTGCCATTACTGATGTTATTTTTAGACGTTATAATGTCACGTGTTTCCGAATGATAGTGCACATGTACCTTATCTGCCAGACAAAGTAATAAATCATTTTTTAAAAATACAATAAAATAAATATTAATTTTAGGTTTAAAATAACTGATAATATTTAACACCCCTTTTGAAAGGAAGCCAATGTTGTGACACACGTGCTCTTGTCAAAATAATTACCTATCAACACCCCTCTTTATAAAGCAATGTTTTTACAGGACAGCACTGATATCTGCCATGTTAATTGTTTGATTATTTTCTTTGTTAAAAAGGTCTTTATGACCTTTTATGTGTGAGCATGTGTTGTGACTTTAACAATTAAACATTGTTAAATGTAATTTTACCTTATCTTATACTTATCGGCCTCTTGTTTAAATAATTGAGAGACAAATGAAATATAAGTTATGCAAAAACTTTTAATAAAAGTGGTATCATTTTCCAAAGATTTAGAAGAGGAAAATAACCCATACTTTCATGTTTCATTTTTCCAGGTTTTCTGATTATCTAGAAAAATTAGATATGACAACTGATAAAACTTTCAACAATATCTCTTGCTTTGTTGAAATAAAATTATTTCATCTAAGAATATGGCGACGCATTATTTCAAAATCACCGTAACTATTCTTTAAAAAAATCTGTTAATACTTTCACGGAATATTATCTTGTACTTTGTTGAAATAAATGAATAAATAATTTTCTCCAGGATATGGAATGTCAGGATTAAGAGAAGTTATAAAGTGTGCATTTTAAAAAAAAAGTGTGTTCAGTAAATTTTTGACACTTAATCCTTGCGAAAGTTCAGAACATCGCTTGGTAAATTTTTCTGTTGCGTATAATACATCCGAACTGCGTTTTTTTCCCTAGTTTCAGACTCAAAAAGGGGGGTGCGTATTTTACATCAATGCGTATTATACTCGGCCAAATACGGTATATGCCCCTGTCAATCCCAACTAAGGGCGAAACGATTACACGTGTAAACGACGACGTTTCGATTACATGCTCTAAACGTTTACAGTTTCAGTAAACGTTTACACGAAGGTCATTATCAATGTCTATCAGAAATAAAGTTTAACACAAACAAATTGTTTTATTTCATAATATACAAAAGAAACACTGTCTTTGACCATTTGATAAGCAACAATCTAACCCGGAAGCATATTGAATGAAATATATAAAACCCGATACGGGCTAACAAAATTATCCGTGCTAATACTCTTTTTACAACACTGAAATATAAAACTTGGCATATTTTGATTGAATCACATTTTTACCAAAAGGCCTGTTGACAGCAGGTCTTGTTTTACTTTTTTCGAGATTAGAAGAACCATTTTTACAATTATTTTTTCTACGTCCGGTAGCCAAACAAACCAAGCAGTTGGGTGACGAGGTAGAAAGTGAATGAGTTTATTACGTTTAAATCATAATGACCAACAATAAATTTGTAATAACAACTCAAACTTATATTAAAGTGAAATAATTGATTATTAAATTCGAGTTTCACGAGTAAGTAGCCATAAAAATCCAACATAGAATATCTCCCGTTTAAACAATCCGTTTAAACGTTTACAAAGTTCAGTAAACGTTTCACCCTTAATCCCAACCAGAAGATCTATATGCCTCTGACAATCCCAGATAAGATTTTCTCAGTTATGCATTTTCATGAATTTTACTTTTCTACATTAGGTTATTAGGTCTGACAAAATTTGGTTCAGTCCTGTGTGTTTAATGATTACACAGGACCAATATGTTCTGTGTGATCCTAAAAACTTTCACATTTAATATACCTTGTCCTTTTGTGTTTTGAAAGATCCACTTTTCAGAGGGGCTCCAAACTAAATTTTAGCAAAGATTATCATAGTTAGTATAATTGTAGCATAGGTTATTATATCAATTTAAAGACTGGTTCTACTTTTGAGATGGGAAAAAATTTCAATCTTGAAAATCAACCTACATGAAATATTTCAATCTTGCAGAATGTCAGACAAAAAGCCTGTTGTTGAGAGACCAAAGCTGAGACCCATAGTGTCCACAAACAGTTACTCCAGGGCAATGGAGGGCATCCACAGCATTCTGAGTGGAAGTAACCAATCACCTCTCATCTCTCTTCTGGATTTGTCTCATACCAACATGTCAAGTGACCAATCAGCAAGCTCCTTACAACCACAGAGATTGTCTTCTGAAAGCCAAAGTGCTCTCTTGTTTTTACCCTTACTCAATGACTACTTGTCCCATTACATTGAGATGATGAACTGTTATGTGGAGAGAGGACAGACTCTACTGAGTCCCCAGAGCTCTTCATCTTCTTCATTTGGACCTTCCAGTTCATCAGATAGTACAATGGACTCCCTGAACAGCTCACTGAACACACTGCTGCGAGATGGAGCAGCCTACGCCAATAGCTTAGAGTCACATGCTCTGAGTGCTCTTACTGTTTTATATAAACTTGTTCTGTATTGTGATGCTGTGAGGGAGATTCTGCTGTGTTCTGATGATGTCTTGTCAGACTCCAGTGTGACAAGTTTTGAGAAGGTATGAAAAGAATATTGCATGCTTGATCATCTCTGTTGGACACAAATACAGTGGAAGCTGTCTAAGCTGACCCGTGTGCAATCCATTTTACTGGGAATTTGAGCATTCATTTTCTCCTCAGTTCAACGTATTTCCATGTTCTTTACACTAACATGCAATTTAACATCCTGATATTCTGACATTAAAGATTCTTTATCTCCCAGATAGTACAGATTTCCCTGTGTTCCATTTAAAGCATCTTATGTCAAAATAATAGAAACAAAGTTATTTCACTAAGAATGCCATTTTGTTAAAGTAATTTTAAAAAATTTACAAACGAAATTCTTTTTTCATCAGAATTTTTAAACTGCTGTAGGTTGTGGAAGAGGAGATGGAGCAGGAGAATCCCCCCTCCTCCCTGAGCTCTATATCCAGCAGTCAAAGCAGCACCAACAGCATCAGACAGAGTGTACTGGACTGTCATCTGCTAGGCAAGGTCATCAGACTGGCCAATCCTGGCAAGGCATCCAGTGAGGGGGAGGAGCCAAAGGTAAGATATGTATGTTTACACTAGACTGCCTAATCGTCATAAAGCATTTAGAGAGAGGGAGGAGCCCAAGGTAAGATATGAATATTACCACCAGACTGACCAATCATCATAAAACATCCAGCGAGGGGGAGGAGCCAAAGGTAAGATATGTATGTTTACACTAGACTGCCTAATCGTCATAAAGCATTTAGAGAGAGGGAGGAGCCCAAGGTAAGATATGAATATTACCACCAGACTGACCAATCATCATAAAACATCCAGCGAGGGGGAGGAGCCAAAGGTAAGATATGTATGTCACCACCAGACTGACCAATCATCATAAAGCATCCAGTGAGGGGTAGGTTAAGTATATACACTGTATATTGTCACCAGACTGTCTAATCACACAAACCATGTAATGGGGAGGAGTCAAGGGTACAGTATAAAGGATAATCCATATTCAAAATACAAATCTGTTGTAGTTTTGTAATGCCTTGTTGTTTTACAACAATGTTAAGATCACTATGTCAAGATCTTAGGCAGCCTATTTCTTTTTACAGAAATATAATGAAAGGGTCATACACAAAGCACTGAGCATCATCAGGGTTCTGAGTGAGCACTGCAATGAGGAACAGCTGGCTTGGTGAGTACATGTATACAGTAAAAATTGTATAATTTGGAAACCTGTAGTTATAGACATTGGCTGGATGAGACAACTTGACAACATTCTGCAAAAACATCATTTTAAACAGCTGAAATTACCCAAGGAGACTTAAAAGTGCTCATCTTAATAGGAAATTTTGGACCACACAATCAGATCAGACAAGCCTCCAGTGATGAAATGATGACACTATACATGAGGCAATTTAACTTTTAGTTTTTTTCTGTATTCTGCTATCAATAGTCATATAAACATGTATCTCAAAAGAGAGCAAAATTAAGAAATGGCATGTGCATTAGTCACTGTATACAGGTATGTACAGGTTTAATACATGTATATTAAAACATTTGTTAGTAGCATTTGTCAAACTGACCAAAAAGAATTCTTTTTTCATGCAATGTAAACTTTTAAAATCTTGAACAAAAACTGTTCACACTTCCAGAGCTATATTTTTGAATATCCATAAATCAAAATTAAATTATTTTTTTACAGTATACTTCCAGTCCTTGGGAAGGGGGTACTCTCTAATTGTATGAAGTGCTCCTCTTCCCCTGCTGTTGTTTTGGGAGGACTAGATGCCTTGTGCTCCTTAACCATACATGAAAAAGCTGTTTTAATGGCTTGTTCCTGTCCAAGTAAGTTATTTTTTTTTCATTTTTTTTTTTGGAGGGGTGGGGGGGAGGAGAAGGATTAATCGGAATGAATTCAGTATTATGAGTTGAAAAAAAAACATTTTATTGTCAGATCTAAAAATTTTTCTAATTGCATTCGTTTGTCATGTTAATGCTGCAATTTAAAAATTTCTTTGTCGTATAATCACCATGATAATATACAGAGCCTATCAGGGAAAAACAAATATTAAAAACAAAACAAAACAACAACAAAAATTTAAGAGACTGTAAAATCACATATTTTCGAGGGGAGAAATTTTCTTGGTTTGAGGAAAATATATTGGTTTATGGGGATTTGATTTTGTGGTTGAAGAATTGTTCAGCAGTTAAATAATTGTTTGAAAAATTGCATTTCATGGACATAAATTTCTTGGGTCTCTTCATACCTTGAAAACCACGAAAAATTTGTGATTTCACAGTAAATACCTTTATAAAAGTACTTTATCAACTATACTTTCATTTTGGTAGATCAATGTGTGTTTTTGCCCTTGTATCAGCTGTGTGCATTACCAGGAGCTTTGTTTTCAGATGAGATCCTGGTAGAATTTGCAGCAAAGGTAATTTATTCCTTTCTTAATAAAAAGGACCTTATGATTAAAATGTAATATATAAGTTAATATGATTTAATTCTTTTCTCAAAGTTTGCTCCATATTGTAAAAAAATATTTCAACAAATTTCATTTTTATTGCCTATTTATTAAACAAGGAAAGTTTTTGCAAAAATGAAATGCTTTTATTGAGGAGAGGGTCATCCTATCTAAACTTAGCCAAGTTTTGCATTGAGTCTTTTTTTGTGAATTAATTTTACACTCAGTTTCCTTGTCTTATTTTTTCCAGACATTACAATGCCTTTCCAATGTTGGGAGTCATCATAGAGCAGGGATGAATCTTCTGTTGGATACACAATGTAAATTGCAGGTTGGAATTTTTAAGACTTAGTTAAAATAAAACTGTACTTTAAAGCATTTAATTATTCATACAAAGATGTTTAAGAATTCTGAAAATCTAAGCAGGGCCTTACCCAATATGATCCACACTTGCCCTTCCAAAGTAAATATAGAAACATCAAAGGTAAATTAAAATTTCTGTTTAACACTTTTTATTTTTACTTCAGTTGCAGAAATCAACAGTACTTCTTTTGCACAAGATATTATTGCTATACCAATCAAATCAATCCTCTGAAGCCAAAAGAGTTCTTCAGAAGGGGACATTACTCCTGCATAACCTCAGCCAAGTAGATGGCCAGTTTGAAGAACACCACTATGTTGTCCAGCATCAATATGTGGAGCTGATTTGTGGTTTGAACACCTTGTTTAAGCCTTCAGAGTTTGAAAATGAACGTATGTATATTTCATAAAATTTGAGTTTGTTCAAGTCATGACCCATGGATGATAGGATTGGGCAACAATGGGAGACCAAAATTTTACGTAGGAAAATTTAGAAAAAGTTTTTTAAAGTTCCTTTTAACCACAGCAAAGGCATGATTAGTCATAATAATGTGGAAGCATTGGAGAATGATAAAAGGATCATATTGACATGTTACTATTCAATGTTCTATCTTTAACTCATCGCTAGAAGCATACTTACTGTAAAAATGTTTTTATATACATGTATGTACCTCTCTCGGCGATTGTTTTTATATACTGGTACAATATAGCAGTTTTTATTCCACTGATTTCACTAAGTTATAGAAAATTTTTCATTCAGAAGTTTTTTTTTTCTTGCATGTAGGTCAATGTAATAAATATGTAATGATTTGTAATATTCAGACATTTATCTCTAGGATGTGCAATAACAGAGTTGTGGTATTTTGGACGAGAGGATTCCGATTCCTCACAGGACGAAGAGGAAGATGAAATGGAGATCAGCTGATGTTTGTCCAAGATGTTAGTTTCAGCTGATATTCGTTCAAGACGTTATTGAGATGGAGATCAGCTGATATTTGTATGTGAGGATTAAATGAAGATCAGCTGATATTGGTTGGTGATGATGAAATGAAGATCAGCTGATATTTGTCCAAGATGTTAGTATCAGCTGATATTCGTCCAAGAAGTTATTGAAATGGAGATCAGCTGATATTTGTCCAACATGTTAGTATCAGCTGATATTCGTCCAAGACGTTATTGAAATGGAGATCAGCTGATATTTGTCCAAGACATTAGTGAAATGGAGATCAGCTGATATCTTTATGTGAGGATGAAATGGAGATCAACTGATATTGGTCCGTGATGATGAAATATAGGTCAGCTGATATTGGTTCAGCATAACAAACCACTTATTGACCAAAGCAAGTGACCATGATGAAATGGGGATCAGCTAATGTCGTTCCAAAGTAACAAACCACTAAAGAATCTGAATCATCCAATCAGCTAGTACATTTAAAATCTATAGTAGTATCTTGGTTTTACATTGTATTTAATAAATGGATGTTTAAGAGAGTTGTAAATATTTAAACAGAATAAAATGTTATTATGTATATATCTTGAGGAATATGATTCAGTTTTAAGTTATTATGTACATAAGATACTATACTGTGTAGTAATACATGTATAGAAATATAGGCACTGTGACAATATAATCTCTGCACACTAACGTGATGAGATTTAGTAGTTTTGGAATTGCATATGTTTGTTAAAGATTCTGTCATTGTTTGTTGAAATAAACAATTATGTATTTATTATGAATTGAATGCTAATTTTTTAGTGTTTAATGCATAATGTTGAAAAGGTATACACTATACACACGATAGAGGAATAACTTAACAATGCACTCTATTTAAAGCAATATGAGCTGCATTTTTGAGAATTTTATTTTGCTGTTAAATTGTGTTATTTTATAGACTAGTTATTGTTCATTATAATAGCTGTCTGATAAGCATTGATCTATACTGGTAAGACTAAAACAAAAACAAGATAATTCAAAAGTAACTACATGTAGTTTATTATATACAACACAGCAAAATATCTACACACTACAATTTAAAACATTCAGATTGGAAAACTGGGGACACACAACTGTTCTACAATTACAACTAAAATATGCTCATCCCCCTTAAAAAACAAGTTGAATCATGGGGGAAATACATTTTATAAAAAATATCTCCCCTTTAATAGTAACAATTTTGGGGGATGCTTTACAAAAGAACATTTTTTACACAAGTTATCCCCCTTATGTAAATAATACATACAACCTTAAAAAACTTGGGGTGATGAGATAAAAAAAATTTCAACAATTTGTAACGAATTGGCCTTGGCCATTAAAGATGAAAAACATGCGTCAGCATGTTTAGATGAGTATGACAATTACATATGTAAATATGAAAAATGTAATGTCATTTGAGAAAGATATTAGAGATGAACAATGTTTAGACATGAAAAACATACGTCAGCATGTTTAGATGAGTATGACGATTTCATATGTAAATATGAAACATGTAAAGTAATTTGAAAAAGATAATAGAGATGAAAAACATGCGTCAGCATATTTAGACATGAAAAAACATGCGTCAGCATGTTTAGATGAGCATGACGATTTCATATGTAAATATGAAACATGTAATGTCATTTGAGAGAGATAACAGAGCTGGAAAAAACATGCGTCAGCATGTTTAGACAAGTATAAATCATATATCAGTTTGAAAAATATGAAAAGTTAGTAAGATAGTAAAGAAAAACATGCGTAAGCATGTTTAGATGAATAAGCAACTTCACACGTAAGTATGAAGCATTAAGCGTCAGTGAGACAAATATATAAAAATGAGAAATTGGCATGGCGCTGGAGAATTGAATATCTAAATCATGAAGTATACTACATAAATTAGTTGAATGATACCATATGACATACTCAGTACACTCAATGTACAAAAACTATATACATAAATTACATGCAGTGCGCAATAACTACCTATAAATGTCCCCAAGGCACTGACAACAAAGGTGAGAGGTGGGGAAGGTGGCGGTTGAAATCAAAAATGTAAACAATGATTTTTGGAAACACGCACCAGCAATGAATTCGATATAAGCAATGACGTCACGAAAAGATGCTAAAGTGAGCACAGGGGCTTGTGTAGAGAAAACAAATCAGTTTAAAAAATTAGTACCTCGGAGAGAAAAATGTATTTTTCTCTCCGAGGTACTAATTTTTTAAACTGGTTTATTTTCTCTACACAAGCCCCTGTGAAGTGAGGCTGGGTTATGAAACAAAAACAGGGTAAAGAGGCTCTAAGGGGGAAAAAGTAGGCTAAGACAAAATAAATTTGATACAACAAAAACGAAATGTGAAAACAAAAATAACTTCTATAAACATAAATTATATACATAATTCTTATATTATGATAACTTTGTATGTAACTTAAACCTTTATGATCAGTAAGACTGAAATAAAGCAGAAGAAAGACTTCTATATACATTCCAATATACAGTTTTATATAAGAAATCACTATTGTATAGAACAACAATAAATTAATTTTGATTCAATTGAATCTTATAAATAGTTCTTTAATCACAAATATGAACAACAGAAGCTTATTAACGTTATTTTTTTCTGTCATTAAAATAGTGATTTACAATTTTGCAACAAAAAATTCCAACATCAAAGTTACAGCTCATATTGCTTTAAGGATGAAAGAACTGGGGTTAATTGTTAACTCAACTGCCCTGATTCTTGGTTGTGAATTTCATGGTCTCTCTCTCTCTCCCCCCCCCCCCTCCTGGGGTCTGAGGGGTGGGGTCAAAACCACTAGAATTAATGCAAAAATGAAAATAATAACTAAAGGCTCTTAAGTTTTTGTGTGTATTATTGGTATGTACATGTAATTATAAATCAGACAGACTTGTCCGTAGCATGTTAGCGCTTCATGAAGAAAAATCCCTACATGACACAAATAAGTGATGTACCCACCAATACCGTTACCTCACACAGAACCTAATTAATAGGTTAATTATCAGGTGTTAGTGTAAAGTGCTGGAGAATGATATTTCCCATTCCCATTCCCAAGTAACTTTAAGCCCAACTAGGGATGAATACTACCAGACTTCCTTCAGATGCTGTAGATCTGACCTGCATTTTCCAAATGAGTGACCAGGTTATTTAAATTAAAGATTTTAGAGCAGGTCCCCTTTTCAAGTGACTACAAGTCCTACCTGGACCAAACTTGCATTGATGATGCATTTCGGGGTAAAATAAACCTACTTCGTATGCTGAATCTGCATCATTTTGTTTTTCCCAGAACTCTGAATGTTAGCAATTTTTTAAACCACAGGAGTTTGCGTACCTATCAATTTTACCGAAATTTTAAGTAAATTAGAAAAAAATACGCAATACCTATAATAACATTATTATAGGCATTGCGTATTTTTTTAATTTACTAAAAACTTCTGTAAAATTGATAGGTACGCGCAGCCCTGTGTTTACACAAATTACCATGGAAGATTAATCTAGGAATGAACACTACCATACTTGCTTTGCATGGATGCTGGATCTGACCTGAATTTTCCAGATAAAAGACCAGGTTGTTTTGGATTAATTAGCTGTGTAATTTTATGGTCTGTTATGATTAAACTTGCACAGATGATGCATTTAAGGATGGACACTTTCTTTGGATGTTGGAACTGAAAGAAACATTTTCATGGGTTGTGACGTTTTTAAAGTAGATTTATTCCAAAGAAACTATAAGTCCTACTTACATCAAACTTCATGGATATTGATCTCAGGATGCACACTAAATATCAGGATAATTAAAAGTTGCAAGTGATGTAATGCTTAATGAAAGATGAGCTACAAACTTGCAAATTAAAAACGCAGACATTAATTGTTTTCATAAAGCATGTAAAGCGAGTGTGTAGAAACTGACATTTTGCTAACATATATTTTTTCGCATTAAAGCTGCATATTGATATATCGAGAAACAAGCATCCAAGATACAAATATGAAAATGTCAAACATTCCGGAAAAAAAAGATATTTGTAACTAGAAAATGGCTAAAAGTACGAGGAAATTAATAAAAATATTCATTATTAAAGAAAGAAAAGAATTACGAAAAACAGAAGGTTGAAACAAAATCCAGCAGAGATTTCTTGATTTCTGAACTATAGTGTTTCCCCTCTTTAATTAGATCACCTGGTTGTTTTTGTTTTAATTTGATGTTTATCATTGACCGTCTGTCGAAAATTTTGCGGTCATTTTTTAACTCGAGAGTGAATTTCTTTAAATTCTGGTCACCTAATTACATCTACGTAAACATGCCTATAGTTTTTATGTCAAAAACCAAAGCTTCCAGAGTATAATAAATTAACCGTCTAGCTGTTGTAAATTTTTCAGTCATTTTTTAACTCGTGACTTTTTAAAAAAATTCTGGCCACTAAATTACATCTACCTAAAAAGCTTTTGGATTTTAGGATCAAATACCATAGTTTCTCCCGGTGTATATAATAATAAATGATAATACTATCTCAGCATCTAAAGCTAGGTTTCAAAGTGGACTAAATTGGTTGTATTACAAAAATGCATTGTGTCTTTAAAATTCACTGTACTCTGGACACATTATTTTGATACAAGCAATATTATCTCTTCTATGTTTTAAGATTTCTATGCAAGATTCGACATTGTGATCTCTAGATCCATAGAGATTTAAAATTGTAATGAAAATTTGAAGTTTATATTATGCATGTTATATGTGAACACCACATTCCCGTAAAAGGAGATTTTTTAGCGAGGATTTAATTTTGGCATTATTAGCGAGGATTATGAGATCACTAAAATTGAGTATCGCTTAAAATTAATTGCGTTCTATTTCAAAGCTTCCTTAGTGATCATTTTTAAAAATCGCTAAATTTTCATTTTGCTAAAAATGAAAAAGCAATTTTTAAGGACAGATCGCAAAATTTTCCTCTCGCTAAAATTTCCACTTATACATGTTATGCGGTGTGAGATATTGTTTTTTGCATCGTTCATTTAATACTCGTTCAAAATATTGCTTATATATATTTAAAACTATATATAGAAGTCCAATTTGATAGGTCTTGATAATGTGTAAGCAAAATGTTAACTATATGTGTTTAATAAACAGTGCAATAAACCATATCTCTAGGTATGGAATAAGGATAAGTTAAATACAATGTAAATTTTTGGATATATCCAAAGGTCGAGTTAATTAAAGGCCACGTCAAGTGTTTTTTTCTTATGTTAAATATGTTAAAATTTTAGAATAAATTCTGCTTTATATATACGAGGGGTGATCAAAAAGTTCGCGAACAAATTGAATAACTTCCATAAAACAAATAAAACTGCGTTTCAGTGTTTATTATTTTTTAAAGTGACCCTCTCTGATTTTAATGCACATCTGCCACCGATCTGCCCATGCGCGAATCACGTGGTCCTCGCGGTCACGTGACATGCTCCGAAGCAGTCTGTTCAAAGACACTATCATATTTTTCCGAGTCTTATATTTCTTACCTTGCAAGTAATTTTTTATAACAAGAACTGTCCATGTGTCAAAGAGGACCAAATCTCGGAAATAGGATGATTGGATAACGATATGTTTTGCCAGAACAAACTATTTAATTTCACTTTCAGCATGGTGACCGTCACCACCCGAGTCAACTGTCTTGGGAATGTCGTTTATCCGATATGGATATGTAGCATGGGGGCGTTCTTTTTATCATATTTAATATATTGAAAGTCTAAAGTAAACAACATTTTAGGGATTTAATTATTATATAATTGTTAAGATATTCAACTATTTTTGTAGCGATTTTTCATAACAAATTGCCCAACAACAGACACATCTCTTTCCCAGCTTGCCTTCGCTGGTCTACAAAACAAAAGGCAATTTGAACCACCCCTCACCCTTCATTAAAACAATCCATCAAATTTATTATTGAACGTCTGGAAAGTATATTGTCTTCATAAACCTTATACAAATTATTTTATTATATGATTGAATAATTTCCATCTCCCTGATTGGCTGAGATCCAACTATGTTAGAAAAATACTACGTTGTATTGACCTGCACGTGACGTTCCAGTTGAATATAAGGATTTGTTTCCTCAACATTGATCTAAAAATAGATCGGGAAATTCCAAATTGATATAAATTGTTTTGGAAAGCTATTTAAACGACTATTACTTTTTTTTCATATGAACAAAACATAAGCAAATATATATTTTCGGGTGAGGGTGGTAAGAGAGAATGCAGGAACCCCCTCCAACACTTTTACTGAACAACAATTTCTACTTTTTGGCAATCAGTTTTCCTGATAATACTCCTTTCTTTCAAAATCTATCCTATAAAAAAGAATGACATCATATTTTTTTTCCCACGGCAACTAAAATTGATCAAAAAAAAAAAAAAAACATTTCAAATTAATACGACTGGTAAGGTTAATTTACATTTTACATGTAATTCTGCTTCTCTCTTGTATTTGGCTATGTCTTAATCAAATGCAAACAAGTAATGAGCTGTATCATTTTATCAGTGAATCATATAATAAAACAGTTATTGCTGTTTTTTGAGGTAATTACAATGATTTAGCCATCTTTACAAGTACAATATTCACCTTGCCCTTCGGACTCGGTGAATATTGTACTCCTTAGATGGCTAAATCATTCTATTGACCTCAAAAAACAGCAATAATTGTATAATAAATTACTAATTTTTAAGTTATACGCTTAACTTTACAGCCGTTCGTTCCTAGAGTAAGACTGGGGCAACCAATTTTCGTCACGAGTCACCTACATATTGACGTCATTTGCACATTGTGACGTCACAATGATGAAGAAAATAATTACTTTTCATGTGCTATTTGTAGAACATGTGCATGACTATAGGTGTGCCTAATTTCATTCTGATCTATATTGTGGTTTTGTAAATATTGAGATAGTTCGCGAACTTTTTGATCACCCCTCGTACAGATAGGTGTGCTAAAATTGGAGCGCTCTTGGTAAAACTCGAAATTCCGAAAGTCGATAGAGCTGTTGGAAGAATATTTCTCCAATAAGTACAAAAATAAAAAAATCAAGTTTTTGTAATTAATACCAATTTTGAAATAGTTGTATATATAATCAACATGTTTATTTAAAACGAAAAATTGCAAATGACCTAATTGACAGAGTAAGCAAATTTAATTGAAAAAGCTGCTGTCTATGATGTCAAAATGTCTGGACATTAATATTTCGTGGGGAATGGTTGCAATAAGTGTTGAAAAATCGAAAGTTATGGTGATACTGATTTTGCTAAAAACTTGCAATATCCAATTTTTACAGGGGTATTTGGATTTTTAATTATCCACGTATAATTTTCACCAGTTTAAGAATATATAGTTGTACAGTACCCCTGAAGTTTCTCTTTCATAACTTATAACAATTTAGCGAGGAGTAAAAATAGAGGCTTCATAGAACATCTACTGGACTCCAATTTAAACTATGTTTGTAAGGATTCTAACATAGCTTGGGAATCGAATACAGATATGCATGGTAATTAAAGTTCATTTTGATTGTTGGGAATATTAAAAATATTTAAACTTGTTACAACTCGAATACCACATGTAAAATTAAATCCACGTTCCTCTAGAATACATTTAAAATAATGAACTTTACAAGCAAAGAGAATGTTGTTACCAGCTTTGTTGGCTTAGTCATTATACGTACATTGATTGAGTTAGCTGACTATTTCATTTCTGAAGTTTCATTATTTCAGAAATATAAAAAGGTAAGTTCCATCATAGAAGGATAGATTGTTTTTATTTTGATTTGCAACTTAACCAGTAAAGCATGTCTTGGGTATTTCTAAACCATTGTGTTCAACAGGGCTATTGTTGAAGGGAGAAGAACAAAAAATATACATGTAGAAGGATTTTTTCTTCAGAAGTGCGATAGCTACGCACTGCAGAGATTTTTTGTGATTAAAAAGATTAGAATATATATGGAAACAACGGTTGATGTTTATTTGCAAAACATTTATATACGATACAGACTTTAATTGAAATATGGTGGAATACAAAGCTGTACTTTCTTGGGCTGAAGAATATTTCTAATGTTTACTATATCAGTTCCTTTGTTGGCAAATTGAAATTTGAGGAACAAACGGAATGCTTTTGCAGTATTCTATTCCTTGAACGCGGTGGCATAAAAAGTTAATGATTTGCAATATCTGAGTCTATATTCTAATGTTGAAGAATCCAGCTATAGATTTTACTCCACCTTTTCAAATAGATGACTTAAAACTATTTGATTTAAAACTTTCAATAAGACAATGTAATGTTTGTAGCGAATGTGATGAAATCCCGTTTATTTATCCAACTAGTGTCACAATGTAAAACCTGCACGTAAAAAGTTTATATAGGTACGATTTGTGTGCATGACTACGATTACGTTTCTGTGTATTGTTTCAAAATCTTTCCCATTCACACTTTTCCACTGTGGCCTTCAAATATTTTCAAACCACCAACAATGTATTCCATCCATATGGAAACACAGTGACAGTGCTTATGGTTTATAATGTAATATATTTCTCTTTGTCTCAGAACTTGCTTTTCTAATCTGATATTCTTCTCTTTATCACACTGTGCTTAGTTTTCCAATCTAATATTCTCCTTGTTATCTATGGAAAGGTGTTCACAATGATCGGCTTTTAATATGATAATAAAGCTTTTTCTAGAATTCTAACTTTCATTGAAAAATATGGATGAGGGAAATCAAAGTGTGTGTGGTGAAGTTGCTGCATTTCCGTTGTTTATTTGAAATCTATGCCACGGTATTCTTTTATTAAGGGAGCCCTTGGTTTCACCTACATTTGTTAGCTAACAAAGGCGTAAATTCTATTTCGTAGACAACATTACAAAATTATCAGCTAAGATTTTCCCTAATTTTGGATTAGAAGCTTTTCCTAGTAAGATTACAAGTGAAAGTACTTTAAAATTTTGTAATAAGCTAAAATAAAAAAAAACCAATTGGTTTAACAGTTATTTGTAGGACATTTCAAAATAAATGAAATGAGACTGGAATAGGTATCCTCAAAAATATCTTCGATTAATTGCAAATTTACATTCTATCAATTTTTTGTACGAAATGTTGGTTTTATAACAAGTTTTAGCCACTAAAATGCCCTTTTGAGGGTTTGTAACTTCTAGTTAACATTTAAAATACATGTATATATTCATGTCACTTTTCCCGTGTGAGTCTTTTAAGCAACACTCCAAAATCTTCACAAAATTTTCAAAATATATGCTAACTTCAGCGCCTTTATACCGAAGTTAAAACAATATTTCAAAAATATATTTAATAATAAAAAGTTTATCTTTAATATAATGATATTTTGAATAGAGTAAGGCAATCCTTTTACTATATATTTGATTACCAAAGAGAAAGATTAGCAAAAAAAAAAAAAAAAAAAATAAAAAAAAAAAAATTGCTAAATCATTTGATATGAAAATATTGAAATTTGAATATTTCAATTTCTTTATTTTAAAATTGCAATATTTCATGATAAGGTGCTAACTATAATCCAAAAAGACGATTGGTTGTCAGGAGATGTCTATTCGAGGTCAAAAAATTATCCTATCTAGAAAAGAAGAGTTCAAAAGCCTTTTCATAGCATTTCCAGAATAACATCATGAGTTTCAATACAACGGACGACCGTATCCTTATATTACAAGAAGAAATCGTCCCTTTTCTTGTTGGCATGACAATCTCATTGGTGAATTTCCTTGCATTGATAATTTTGGCTAAATGCCAAAAGATGAATGTCCAGATCATAGCAATGACCATGAATTTGGCGTTGGTTGACTTAATGACTGGCATGGCCATTCTTCTGGACTCTTTCCTAAGTCCAGAATTACCAGAGACCATATGCAGACCCCTGACTTACTTATACTGCGTTGGAGTCATCGTTTCTTTTGCCACGGTAACGGGGCTTCTCTTGGATCGTTTCTTTGCTATTTACTATCCCTATAGATACCAGAGGGTTCTCCTTCATAGAAACTGTGCTCCTTAATTGTCATCAGTGGTACATGGATCATCGGAATTATCCTATCCGCATTGAATTACGCCGATGGTTTTCTTATTTACAATACACAGACAACTGCAATATGTGTATCTTACGTGATGACTGGAAAGATTGGACTTGCAATCGTAACAGTGGTTTTCTGCTTCCATCTCGTTTTTAACATATTTCTCTACTTGTTTATGTTCATAAAAATATACAGATTATCTCGTTCTGTGTATCCGAAAAATACCCTGGGAAATCTCAACCAAGCCAGGGTTCTCATAAAGTTATCAGCAATCACTGGAAGTTTCATGGTTCTTTATACCCCTCTCATTGTGATTGATGTTATCGTTGTTGTCATGGACAACAATATGGTGGAAACACTCTTGACATGGCAAAGTTGTGCTGGCTTTCTCATTCTCTTGAATTCTTTCCTCAATCCATTTCTATATGTTTGGCGATTCACGGAATGTAGATACATTTTCCTCTCCATGCTTTGCTTTTGCTGCAAATCTGAAAGGGAAAAATATGAAAATCTGAAGAAAAAATTCTTGGTTTCTTTTTTACAACCAGAAACTTTAAGTGGACTTTCCAGAAAGGGAAAGCACGCTATTCCAAATGTTTCTTCTGAAACAGACAAATAAAATCATTGAAACCAATGCCGTGGATGTTTCTTTTTTAATAAGGATAGTTGATAAAGACGAGCAAAACCTACCTTTGCATTAAGTGTATTGATAATTGTTCATAAAAATGAATGGATGTTCATTTATAAAAAAAAAAATTAATAAAATAATGAGTAAAGAACATGGTTCACTTTTGCCTTTTTGGTTTGATTAATCAAGATTCCTGTATTTCATTGTCCGGAAAAATTAGACTTGCACTAATTTGGTTTTCTGCTTCCTTCAGTTTTTAACACTGCGGTATGTTTAAAAAAATTTAAGTTTTTTAATATAGAAAAATACCCTGGGAAATCTCAACCAAGCCAGGGTTCTGTAAAGTTATCAGGCTCACAAATGTTTGATTTTTTAATCAACTGTGATTGATACTAGTTGTTGTCATGGACAACAATATGGTGGAAACACTCTTGACATGGCAAAGCTTTGCTGGATTTTTCATTCTCCTGAATTCTTTTCTTGATTCATTTTTATATGTTTGGCGATTCACGGAATGTAGATACATTTTCCTCTCCATGCTTTGCTTTTGCTGCAAATCTGAAAGGGAAAAATATGAAAATCTGAAGAAAAAATTCTGACGTTTACATTTTTACAACCAGAAACTTTAAGTGGACTTTCCATTCGAGAAAACTCTATTCCAAATTTTCTTTTTCAACACCTGACAAATAACATCATTGATGCCCATGCCGATCACTTGGCACATGCTTCTTGAATTTCTTTAACTCAATATATATCAAGGATGAATACTTATGCCAATATGTCACGTTTAAACCGATGATCGGGCGAATAAATTTTTCTGGTCTTGTCGGCTGAAAGAACAAGATCTGAAACTGCTTAGTTTTAGTTAATAATGCATTGAGTAACACTTAGATCTTTGATGTGATTGCGTGTCTATAAAAATGACGTAATTTTCTGGCTAGTCAATGGATCATGACGTCACAAAATGCGTCAATTCCCTCATATTCTGAAAAAACTCTACAAAAAGGCCAATTTTTAAGGCTATTTTTTGATATTTAATATAGAGCACAACCTCTCAATAGGTGACATTTCATCGAGTTCTGAGCTACAGACATGATTTTTTTTAGAAATTTTGGACACCCTTATTATTTTTCTTCACGAAAGTACTCAAAATGGCTGTTTACGACTTTCATAAACATTGCAGTTTAATAAATGGTCGACATGGACTTTTAGGAGAGAGAACTTCTGCAATTTTTGATTGAAAACTTTAAAATACGATAAATTAATTTATTGAAGAAATTCCACCGACAGAAAGAATTATAACTTGGACCGATAGACGCAAAATTGGTCGGCCGACAAAAAAGAGGTCAAAATAGGGCAAGACAACGGTCGATGAACTGCCGACTTTCATCCGAAGAATCCCAATGTTGCTTAAAAAATAGTCGGCCGTTGGTCGTTTTTGGAAATGTTACTGGGGTTTTAAAAGGATTCACATGACAATTGATTGGAAGATTTGTAATATTATGGACAGATGATACAAACTTTTGTAAAAAAAAATATGAAATAACAATTTAAGGTGTGTCACTCGTCAACTTTTTAGAAAAGTCCACGCAGAACCTCTTACGTCAAAACTATTGATTAAAATTCAATTTTTATGACATATTAAAATTCAACAATTTTTTTTAAAAACAATAAAAATTGCTGAAAAATCTACAAAGAAGCTAGATTCATGAGGGACTATTTTTTGTGGTGGAAGGATATTTGGTCACATATTTTGACCAATATTTCAAAATTAACATCACTGACCCCAACTTTTTCTTTTATTATTTTAAACTACTCAATACTTGTGACTGATCAGCACTTAAGTCGTAAAAAGTTTGATATAAGAAAATGTTTTATTGCTTATTCAGTTTTCATTACCCCATAACTTGTTACTTTTTAGAGCAAAAAGGTCACACAAAAATTTACGCGCATTAATTTGCAAGATATTTTCAATGATAAATATTATTCAAACCATTTTACGTAAAATAAGATTATAATTATCGCCATGGCTACATCTGATAAAATATAATAAAGGTTAAAGTAATTAATCAAAGAGTTAAAATTTAAGTGCAAAAAGGTCAAATTAATTGTACCGTAGATCAGCAAGATGCACACTGACCCCCTATTTTCTCTGCGATTTTGAGTTAATATTATGGACTTTTGAACAAACTTTTGTAAAAAAAAAAATATGAAAATTTAACAATTTAAAACATGCTTAAATGAGTTTTGTGAACAAGCTTCACCGCGTAGGCTTAAATTTTTTATTCAAAATTTCACAAAAATGGGATCTAAAGTGAAAAATATTTGTGAAAATTAATAAGAATGGTTAGAGAAAGGTAAAAATTTGAACATTGTGGAAGGTTTTCAATTTCTTAATATTTTAGAAAATTATTATTTGCATCATTTGCAACAAAAACAGACCCAAAATATATACCAATCCAGGCATTCATTTTTTTGTTTTTATCATCTGTACATAAGCGTTCCAATCGAGAATGTTCACTTATGTAGAGATGTCACTATATACGATATGTACCGGTAAAGGGCTTCAAAAGACACGTAAACTCATTTTTCAAATTTGAATATTAAGAAAAAGATGTTGAATTTTGAACCTAATCCGTGAAAACTTTAGCTGCGCCTTAAAATGTGATCTTAAAATAATTAAGTTCTTAATTCACAGCACATATGGATGGATTAATATCTGCAGCTATGAGTCATTAAAAAAATCAATTTAATGCAATTCTTCAGGTTTATTTCTCCATAATGTATATCGTTAAATAGTCCTTTTTTGATAGAAAGATTTTTTTTCAAAAAGAGATAATTTTATCAAATGCGAAGGCAAAGATAGCGTACAGTAATTAACCTCATTAGAAACTACATGTACAGACAATGTGAACCTCTGAAAGATACATAATCTCAAACCCTCAAATATATCTAGAGATGGATTCGGGTGCCTAGGAGGAGTACGCATCCCCTTTTAATCAATGATAATTTATGATAACACATGAAACAGATTTAATTTATTTCATTAAAATCTTCATATCGTTTATTTACCCATTGTAAATTGTATATCGATATATTTAAATGTTGAGCCCTGTTTTCTTCAAAATATTATTTTTATGATATTTCATAAATAGATCAATAATTTAAAATATCAAAATGTTTATCAATTTCATACCAATGCTATAATTACCGGTAACATTCTTAACGTTTTCCTTTCAGTACATTTTTAAGATAATATAATAAACATGATATTGCAAAATTCTCTATTACCCTGTATTTTGCCCACAACCAGGTTAAAGTGAAAAATTTTATTATTAATAAATTTACATTATGCATTTCATATAATGCAATAAATATATGGAAAGGAAAAAGAAAAAAAAATATGGTCAAAATTGTTGATATCCTTCAAGAAAAAAAGCTACATTGGTTAACTCGATGCTGGAAGATGAAATTTAAGGAGATAACGAACAGTATTCAAGCTCAAAAATTTCCATTTAACAATAAAAAAGATGAAACAAAGCAATCACGGAAAAAATAACATTAAATAGCTTCCAATGTTTACCTTTCGTTTCATTCTTTTTTCACGTGTCAAAAGATTTTCAGTACATGATAAAGGATTATATAGATTTGTTTATCAATCACAAGAAAGTGTTGATAAATTAACTCAAGGGTCACTCAACAGCTGTAAATGTTTTAATATTTACCAGTATCAAAGTGGTTTTGGTGACTTTAGCTTATGAAGTCTTCAAATAATTAGCGGATATCATTTCAGCAAAAATGCCTTCAATGTAATTATCAGTTGAAAAGTTGACAATTTATCAATAAAATTATTTTTGAAAGACATTTTACTCTATATAATGTTATCTATAAAACAAAGCAATGTTTTTAACAATTTTTAAATGCATCATCTGTTACATAGGATTCACTCAATTTGACTTCATCACAATACAAAATCCAAATGACTGTAGGTTAAAATATGGAATTGAAGTGTAAACATTAACAAAAGTATGACAGCTTTTTGCAAGGGTTGATGTTTCTCGAATGCAAGTTAAACGCTAAGGTCAGATCAAAAGGTCAAAATATCTATACCCTACGATCTGTCTTGTAACAATAAACAAACATGTGTACCACCAACAATAAAGAAATAACCGAAAGCCACAAAAAAGTAGGTCAAATTCCAAGGTCAAGGTCAAAAAATCAAATCTGATGGTACCCAAAGAAATTATGAAAGCCACAACCCAACTAACTCAAAAGTTATTAGCAAGATTAAAGTTATAGAATACAAACAGACAGACAGATAGACGGACGGACAGGGCAAAAACTATATACATGTACCCCCGAATCTTTGATTATGGTGGCAAAAAGCCCGGACATATGATTGAATGTTACAATTTAGCAGTGAACTCCATTCCTGCTTACAAGGAAATAGGTGTTCGGTTTGGTGTTAGAAGAGATGTTTTAAACTAAAAAGAGTTTTATTTTGGCGCCTTTGTCAACTCGCATCAAAATATGACCCTATACAATGTATCTGATATATAGAATATCTAAGTTTGAATTTTTAATGCATTGAACAAAGGCCAAAACAATTATTTTTCCTATTATAGTATATATGGTAAAGAGATTTTTGTACACAATTCACTGAAATTATTTGATTTTTATTAAGAGGGACATAACAAATTTTATAACTTAAATAAAGCAAAATAATCTTAGGTAATTATTATAAAATTAATAATCATAATTATACATGGAAAACGATGTTGTATTCCTAAAGGAGTACTGACAAAATACATTATTATTTTGGGAAGTAATTGAAACACAATATTCAGATCACAAGCTTTATCGAGTCAAAAAAGAAAAAAATATTGAATTGAATTGAATAGAACATATTTTATTGAACAAAGTCAAAAGGATTGGACAGAAACTTAGATAGTCCTCTCCCAATACAACATTTCGTAATATTGCCAAAAAATCATACATGTATATACATATGGTCTACTACATATATATTGTAGTGATAGAAAGAAAAAAAGGTTCTTGAAATGTACCAGTTTTGATTTTAATTGGTGGGAAAATTAAAAAAAAAAAAGTAAGCTTATTTTGAAAAACGACCACATTCATTTAAGAAAGTTTGAATAGTCTTGAAAAGTTCAGCAATTTGTTCAATAGTAAAAGAATCATCGACCCATAGCATTAAATGTACATCTATAACATATAAATAATTAAATGACAATAGCTTTTACATAATGTTTACAATCGAAAAACAAATGATATGCATCTTCTAGTAGTCCACACGAAAATTAGGACTGGTTATTATGTTACAGCGATACAAGTCAGAATTTAAAATAAAATTATGTCTTATTCTTGCATGATTTATGTTCAAAAACCCTTTTCCATATGAAAAATATTTCTGAGGTTTTACAATACTGTTGTGCAGACAGTTTAAAAAAAAATTGATTGAAGTTGCCTCCCTTGTTTTAATACTAAGGGAATTCCAAATTCTAACAGTATTAATGATGAATGATTCATATACTGAAAGGAAAAAGAAACACAGGGTAAACTTTTGAGGTAAGACAAATTATTTGACTTTTAATGTTTTTTTTTTAGTTTTCCTATCTTACTTTAATTTTAAAATCATCTTTCAAAAAGATATAGCCAAAATCCCATTCGATTTTCTCTAATAATTCATAAGTTATTGAAGCTCATATGACGATACCCCCCAAAAGTGAAAATCGAAAACTATCATTATCTTAAATGTCTCTCCCGCGCATCTGTCAGAGCCTTATTTTTCCTTTGTATGGAATTCATCAGAGTGTTTATCTTTCAAACCCTGGCTATATTGGGCATGGTAACCACGTCAAAAAATTAGTCAAACGACGCGCGCATGTGCCAGTGAGAGGAACACAACAGTAAGTTGACCAGCTCAAAAAACCAAATTGCAGAATTGTTTTCTTTCATTTTTCGTGTGAATGTAATGATTATCATAGTCTACTGTATAAATGGTAGTTTTTATGGTAGTAAGGTGGCGATTTATGAAAAGGCAGGACGAATAAACCGCCTGTAACATGACTCTGTTTCGCGTTAACGTCATCATCACGGTTGATTGAAACCCATTCCAGGCCTTCTGACAACGGGTAACAAATTTTATTGGGGAAAGTTCACAAGAAACTGCTTAGTTACCCGTTGTTGTCATTTTCATTAAACAGGCAATTCGATTGATTGATTGATTGTATATTGTTTAACGTCCCTCTCGAGAATTTTTCACTCATATGGAGACGTCACCGTATGCCGGTGAAGGGCTTCAAATTTTGACCTTTACTCGGCACTCAGGGCCATTGAGCAATGAGGGATCTTTATCGTGCCAACGCCTGTCGCTGACACGGGGCCTCGGTTTTTAAGGTCTCATCCGAAGGACCCGCAACTTTCACTTCAAAGTGCCGAGCGCATGGCGAAGGAACAGTTGCTACCCATTTTTTCGACTGGGTCATTTGCGGCCGAGATACGAACTCACGACCTCCCGATCACGGAGCGTAGGCAATTCGAAAACCAGACCCCACGGAACTTCCGTAAACTGTACATGTACCAAGATTGCAAGAAATTCATATCGTCTGTATTATTGAAAAACGATGTGTATACCTCAGGTGCATCAAATGGTGCAACAAGATTTGTTAACAAACTCGCCATCATCAACTTGCACGTGTTTTGGACTTTTTAGCGTTTTCCCTACGTGACGTCATACAGTTTACGGTTGAGTAATTCTAAACGCTGATTTTGTTGCATGGTAATTAAATTTCTCATCTGACCAATTTTCATTATTTTCGGTCATGCGGTCAAAAAGTTTTCGAAAATTATGCTACCCTGCGTTTCTTTTTCCTTTCAGTATATTTAGAATAATGTTAGAGAAAACACATACAATTTACAGTAACTAGCATGAATTTACCAACACAATATTAAATACCCCATTGAGTAGCTCAATATCAACATAGCAAAATCAGAACAAGAACGAAAAAAATAAATACATGTACCAGATAAATATGTAAAAAATCAATTACTGATACTATTTCATTGTACAGTAATTGAGAAACATTCTTTTTCGTCAAAATTTATAAAGAATTTTTTTGATTCATTTTTAGACATAAATTTGTTCTGCTTTGTTTTTAATTTCCGTCTCTTTGTAATTAACAGTTGAATTGAAAACGAGACCAAGATGACTTGAGTGTCATGTCTTTATAGCCTGTTAATTTTTCTTTGCGTAAACAGGTTTTTATCTTTATTGTTTGGTTTAATAAGAATTCGAGGAAAAGGTTATTTTGTCTCTTTTGGTATTTCCTTGTCCAAGTCAAAAACAAAATGTAATAAAAGGAAAGAAAATGTCAGTGAACTGTTTGCAAATAAGGACAGATAACAAATAATCATACTCCGAACAATATTTTTATCAAATATAGTCAGTTGAATTAAATGTTGTACATGTTGTATGTTCATCTCAATTGCAAGGTAGTAGATCTTTACTTTTCTTGTCAAATGAAAATGTTAACGTTTACGGGTCCGGCGTTTTGCTCTCTATGTTTCACAATAACTGAACATTTATTTCACAAAATTTTAGAGATCTTAAGAAAAATTATTCTACCAAAACCACATTGAAACGTATGCTGTTTCCAAGTTATGATGCAAAAAACTTAAAAGTCTGTATAGATCCCTAAGACAACAAGAGATGTTTGTAAAACACTTATGACCCCCTTTGCGAAATAATCGGAATTTTTCTAAGTCCAAGAAACATAACTCTGTTCCAAATCGCTCGATTGTACCCAACACAGAAATTGACCTAGATATTCTTATGATAGATCTGTGTACTAAATTTCATTTAAATATGTGCAACGGTTATACGAGGGTTGTTCGAAAAGTTCGTGGACGATGTGTATCTTCGTTTTATTACTCACCAGAAATTTAAAAATAAGCACAGTTACTGTATAAAATGTAAAAATATTTGTTTTGTTGATGTGTGAAGTTTCATTCCATTCGATTTCACAGAAATAAATTTACTTCATTTTAAAATCAACATGTTTTGTACTCGAAGAGCACACTTAACGGCAAAGTAACGTCAAAATATAGTTTTAAGAATTTCTAAAAAAAAAAAAAAAATACTATCCCATTACATTTCACACAGTATAATCCAATGCCATCTCATTAAATTCTTTATCTAATTATGCTTGACATTTATTTTTTAAGAATTGCTCTTGTTGTCTAATTTCATTTGTTAAGGATTTAATTTCTTTTATTAATAAACTCTGCTTTCACAGGATAAGCAACTCTGAAGCGCCTATGTCTTTCCCTGACTTTCCAACTTTTTAAAGTTTTATTCAGATTTTAGCAATTAAACCGTTTCTTCACAGATTGTCCTCATCCGATACAGAGTCTACGTCACTCTAATTAGACACATGCACAACTTGCTTGTGATGTTTTTTTTTTTTTTATTTCTCCAGCAATTTTATAGTTTATTCAAGATTTTCCCGAGTGAAACACAAAATTGCATCGCCATCTGCTGCTCCGTGACTTTCTGAAACGTCATTGTTTTTGTCGTTTTCAATGGGGACTACCTATTTTCTCAAGTTGATTTCTTTTCATCTAACAAAATATTAAGCCATGATTTTAAATACAAATAGATGTAATAATTCTAAATTTGAATTTCTAGGTTGTTTTTTTTTGTTTTGCTCCATTTTTTAGAGAATATGACTACAGAAATTATTAAGTGTATTGTTTGTAACTTAATAAATTTTGACTTGCAACGCGATCCGAATTTTGCATATATTTAAAATCTGGATAAGTTTTGAATAAATCGTGATATTTAAAAAAATAATACAAATCATTTGGATTTATTGTTAACATATTTCTACCAGAATAACATATGACGTCAAATAAAAAAGATATGACAGAAGTCCACGAACTTTTCGAACAACCCTCGTAAAACAAATGAACGGAAACTTGGTGGACCGACATACCGACCGACCGACAGACAGACAGCAGAAAGCAATACGTCCTTCCTTCTTCCAGGGGGGCATAAAATAGTCAAGTCGTTATCTAGCTATTCAAAAAAAAAATCATTGACTTTTTTCAAAATTAATTTCATTTTACATTTCTGAATTAAATAGGTTTAATTTAAAGCATACAAACGAACATTTCTATTTTTATTTATTTTTAAAGCGTCCTAATTTTTAACCACTGTCTAGCGCCATTTCACAACCGTCATAAAAACCCGACATCAATAAATACAATTAATCTATTTCATACATTTACAAGTTTTTACTTCTTAAACTGTTCAAATCTCCCAAACTTAAATTTGTCTGAAGAGCAATGGCCTCTCTTTTCAATCAAATGGAAATTAGTTCATATGGACTTGGGATTTCTAAAAATATTAAATTAAAAAGAATAATATGTTTGAGCAAAAGGAACAGTAGAAGATCTTTCATCGTAACAACAGATCTTAATTAATATTGAATGAATAAGATGATGATGACAATTCTTAAGCAAAAGAAACAGTTGGTCTTTCGTCGAAACGACAGATCTTAATCAATATTGGATGGATATGACAATGACCAATAGATATGTAATGTGTTGTTTTAGTTCAAGGACACATGAATTATGGCGTTTTAAAAAAAAAAGGATTTTTTTTCGTAAAGACTGGTCAAAATTATAAATTAACCCCCCTCCCCGCTCAATTCATGATTAACAGATAAAACGTTTTAACAGACATCAGCTCTAAAGAAAAGGTTCTGCTAGCTGTTTAGGTAAAAGGTGACAAAGAGTTTACTAAAAAGTGACTGAATGTCAACTGAAAGGTGACTGAATATTTCTTGGAAGTTGACTAAGTATTTCCTGAAAGGTGTCTGAATATTTACTGAAAGGTGACTGAATGTTTATTGAATGGTGATTGAATGTCTACTCAGAGGTGACTGAGGGTCTATAGGAAGATGACTGAATATTTACTGAATGGTGACTGAATGTTTATTGAAAGGTGATTGAATGGCATTCCACTGAAAGTGATCGCATGGCACAGGTCTATGAAGTACGTCACCTTTACGAACCGTTCAGTAACCACTTAGTAGACTGAGTAGCAGATTTTTATCCTGAGATGGAGATGGAAATATCTGTAAGTATTACTTGTGGTTTTTAACGTTTACTTTGAAATATTTTTGAAGAAACATAGCTTTTTCCTAAAATGGAAATAATTCCCAACGCTGCTATGTCTTTGATCTTCTGTTTTACACATATTTAGGCTAAATCTTCAATTGAAAGCATTTCGCCTTCCATCAAAAATACATATTAATCTGATATTTTGATAACTTTAGTGAAATTATTAATTTTATGATTTTAAAGTAAAATGATTTAATGAAGTAATTACCCATTATTATTATAGGTATTTCTAAAGAAAACAATTACACAAAATCAAAAATATAGCTGTATATGATATAAACCTGTAAATAAAATGAGATTTCTGAAGAGGCCGAACCATCTCTATCATTTTTCATAATGTAAAAGTTAAAAACGCACAAGCAAGAGAGGGTTAGAAATGTACGATGCACATTCAGACGATTTATTGGCACTAACAAAATAAGGAGATATATAATTCATGTTACTCACAATATTTAACCACAGTAAATGTCATTGTCAAAACAAAACAATGATAATTTTCTTCCAAATTATATCAAAAAAGAGTTCGGTTTGCATTTTATCGTGAAGTTTGTTTGTTGTTAAACGTCCATCTCGAGAATTTTTCACTCATATGATGAAGTAAAAAAATGCAAGATTTTAACAAACGTTTAAGAAAATAAAAACTCCGATCATGTCAATTTTTTGTTTTATAAACGTTCTACTCCTGTTGCTTCCTATCGTTAATGTTTCGCTCACATTGAGATGCCTCTACTTTCCATTGGAGGTTCTGAAGATTCATACCTATGCTCGGCACTTAAAGCCATGGAGCAGTGGGGGTTCTTTTATTTGATATCCCCTACGGGACCTCGATTTATACGGTCTCATCAAATTGATCGGCTCCGCATCCATCGGTGGGATTCGAACCCGCGACTTCAGGATAAACTCCTTACTTTGCGACTCTAGAGCATATACTTGAACCAACGCGTCAGGCGACAAAATCAGTTGTTAGAGAAGACTCCGGATTAAGGCAGTATATATGCATTTTTTAAAACCAATTCACTCTCCAAGCTTTCATAAGAAGATTTGCTCCTGTGTCGTGTTATCTAGAGTCTTGAAATACGATTTCAATCAAATGACACTCTTTAAATACAAAAGAAGTTTTACATTATTTTTATATGGTTATTAAGTTTGCACAATAGTAGATCAAAGTCTCAAATTTTTCACACCAGTAAAACAAAGTTTCAAGTTTTGACTCTAGTCAACCAAAAGACTCTATAGATTATCCCCTATAGATTATCAACGTATTAAAGTATTTTAATAATTCATTTATTTGCCTTTTTGGGAGATTGGTTAGGGTTATTGTGTAACTTAATTCAATTTTACACATTATAAAACTCAAATGCAATATTTTAAGTTTTTTCTCTTTACAGTGTTTTTACTGTAGAAAATCTAAGTTTCAAAATATTTCATTACAATAAATCAATGTTTTATCAGTTTTACTACAGAACATCAATTTTTAAACTTATTACAGCAACATAATTATAACATGGTAAAACTGACATAAAACATACATATTAAATTGTATAATCAGTGAACATAAGTATCAGGTATTCAGCAAAATGAGGCAATATTCTAAATCAAGTGTAAAAATGACTTTTGGAATCCGACGATAAAACACATGTAATTATGAAACATGCAGAAAAAATGTAAATCTTTGAAACGGTGTCGGTGTTGTTGACGCTTGATTTAATTCATTTCGCTGACATTCAGATTGTATTACACAGTCCTTAACAGAACAGATTCATCCACCTATAACTGACTGGTATTTACTGTTGCTGTTCGACTTCTGTTTTAAAATAAAATCAATTCATATCAGTATCATGTTAAGAAAAATCAAATAAAAGAAATAATTTTGAAAAAAGGAAATAAATAAAAAATATATTTACTTATTGTGCCATCCAAATAAGGTTCGAAGAAACGTTTCTTTAGCGTCTCGTACTTCTCTCTCTTTTGCTTGTTACAGTAGCAGACAAAGTACAAAAATGTATATCTACATTCTGTATATCTCCATACGAATAGAAAGGGGTTGATAAAAGAGTTCAAAAGAAGCAACAGTCCTGTAAAACTCTGCCACGTCAAAATGGTTTTCTTATTCGATGGATCCGTGTTGTTGAGGTCAATGATGTTCATAATTATGGTTGGGGTATAAAGGAACATGAAACTTCCGAGAATTGCCGATAACTTGATAAGAATCCTTGCTTGGTATTTGAATTGTTTTCCCCTGGCCAAAGATTCCAAACCAGACGTTTCATTGGATATTTTGTGCATTTTTATGAACATTAGTATATACAGGACAACGTTAAGTGACAACAGTGAACAAAAAATGATGGTGACGATAAATAAACCTGTTTTACCCCTGATGATGTATGAAGCACAGACGACTAATTCTTGATGATTGTAATCTTGGAATCCCCCAAGAAAGTTCACCACAGTAAGTATAAGGCCCGTAAACCAAATTCCGAAAATTATACCGCCACTTCTCTCTTTGCCTAGTAACACAAGGTATTCAAATGGATAATACAAGGCAATAAAGCGATCGACAAGCATCCCAGTAATGGTCAGAAAAGAAACAACCACCCCAATACAGTAAAAATACATCAAGAACCGGCAAACACTTTCCTCCAACATCGTAGGCAGAAGAGCATCCATCAAAATAGCCAGGCCTGTCATTAGGTCGGTGACTGCCAAACTTATAGACATTAGTCTGATCTGTTTATTCATCCGTTTGCTCTGCGCAAGAATAAGTATAGCTAATAAATTAATTATGGCGATAAGAAGCCCGGTTAATGATGGTACGACGGCATTTTGGAGGACGAGAGTACTAGGTTTGGTTTCGTTATTGTCCATCTTGAAAATGTATTATCCAGAATAACGTTGTCAATTTATATATAAAGATCCCAGCATCTAGTGATGTCTCATAGAATCAAATTATTCAAATCTCATCGTATATGATGATCCGTTTATACAAATGTGAGTTGAATCTTACACCTTGGACTGCAAAAAACAAATGTTTTGAGGATGAATTTTCTTTTTCAAATCCAAAAACAGTTGGTATCCACACCTTAGCACTCGGTTGGGTTCAACCACATTGAATTTTATCAGTAGGATCATTTTAAAGGTAACAATTTATAAATCATATCCCAAACAACACGAGAAGTCGGAATATTCAAACAAATGAGTCCAGGCTCATTACACGGAAAATCTGTGCACCAGGTCTGAGAATTTCTTGCATTGGAAAGATTTATTGACTCAGCACAATGACGCCATTTAAATACTTTTGCCGATTTTCTGCATTCTGTTATAACTCATTATCTATTTGGCATATTAAGTTTTAATTTTTATATGAATGAACTTTTAAAATTTGCTTTTTAATTTGGCAAGTTAGTTGATAGTACTGGATGAATCACCAATAAATTTAAATCATTGCAGTCATAAATACTAATGCATAATTAGCAAGTGGATATGAAACTACATGTAGAGGTGATCAGTGATGCCTTGCAAAGATAGCACAAGTTTTTGTACAATGTATTTTATAATATAAATATAAAATGTATTTGTTGACCATTTCCATCTAGAAAATGCATAGTTTATGTTTTTGTTTTATACTCTCCATGGAGATTTGATATTTTTTCCAATATAATACGATTAAATATAATGATAAACTTTGAAGAAATACTTAAGAAATGAATTTAATAGCTACCCATTTTATACGGTATAAACTGGGTTGGGGCAATTTACGCTTTATAAACCGCGAAGCGTTTTATAAAAAAACGTAAACTGTTCCAACCCAGTTAATACCGTATAAAATGGGTAGCTATTAAATTCATTCCTTATAATTTAATTTTCATTCATCTGATGTACGAAAAAAATAGGATTGTTCTAACAAAATGACATCAATTTGTTCAAATTTGAATGTAACGTCAGGCGGATTGATACGTTTTTGACGTAAGTCATTGTGACGTAGTCAACCTATTTTATACAATGTAAAGTAAATTTTTTATCCAATCAAATACAGCGTTACAACCAGAATTAAATTATTTTTGGGTAAATATAAATTAATTTGTGAATTCATAGATATTTTATGAGCATTTTCAATTACTTAAATGTTAATTTTATGAACCTGCGGATCGGACTACCTTAAGGGGCTCCTGGAAAGTTCTCTTTACATGGCTACGTTCACCACAGCACCGATGGGTAATTGTGTAGAAAATATCTAAATTATATTCCATAAGTTTCATTAGGCACTTTCCTAGTATTGAATTCTGTCTAGACACCTGTTTCCTGCATTTTATTGTTAATTTAAAATATGGAAAAGTTTAGTTTATTTTTCAAGGAAACAAAGAAATTTATCTCGAATACTTGCCTCTTATTTTATTTTGGAAGATTGCTCTTTTTCTCTAATATTTTCAATTAAATGCGTGGAGATAATGAACAGTATTCGAGGTCAAAAGTCCATTAAACATTACAAAACAGGAGCGAAGCAAATACAGACCCCCGAAACATCAGAGATGGGATCAGGTGTCATGGAGGAGTGAGCATCCTCTGCCGACCGGTCACACACGCCATTTGCTCCTTGTCATGATCAGAAAATAGAGGGAAAATCCGTGGACAACTCAGTGTATAAATAATGGCGTAAAGATCAGTTTGAAAAAGTCAGTCAGCATGAAAACAAAAGAAATAAAATGCGACAAATACACAAACAAGAATTCGTAACGATAATCTTAGCTCACAAATCGTCAGAAAAAGAACACATCTGGGAAAAAAAATGACGTTTTGCCATTGAGAAGCATTTTACACAAAATGACAATTAAATAAATTATTTACAGTGATCATTACTTTTGACTGAAAGAAAGTTTCAATTTGTTTATATTATCTTTTCTCTCAGATGAAAACAAATCTGCATATCATATTTGAAGCAACCGTCAATTCTAAAATATGTTTACTTTTCTCTCAAATAATAATACGATCTGATACGCTATGCTTGAATGTTTTGTCTAAACTCATCATAAACAGTTTATGATAAGGGAAAAGTCAAAGTATCTTATTTAAGACTAACGAGTAAAAGTTATTCCGAACCAAATGGGGGAAAATATTCAGTTATAGAGTGTAAGAATAACACGCAGGCATTTTAAATCAGCCATTCTAGTTTGATTTATTCCAAATCCATTGATCAAGGGATATATTAGGCAATACCAGCACGTAACTGTTTAACACGAGCGTCAAATATAAAGAAATAAATATGATCATTAAGGTTTTTTTTAATTGTATGGCTTGTTATGTTATGAGATGATATTTGAATACAAAAGAAAATAGATATTGATTTTATTTGATGACGAATTGTTCAATAAAAAATCTTTTTAGCAACTCTTTTCTTCAGGAGCGTGATTTAAAAAAAATGAAATTAGGATTAAATACTTGGAGGCTAAGAAATTTCATTTAAAGATATGGCTAAGTTAAATGTCAGGCACTTTAAAAAATCATTCTAATATTAAAACTTTGATGATTCAATAAATGATCAAGTGACAAAACTATGGTCTTGGGCCTCTTTTCTACGATGAATTATATGGAATCTACAACCATTCTCGTTATTCTCAAAGGAAAGTGAAGGAAATTGACACCTTCTGTGTCGATTGTCTATTGCTAATAATGCTGGAGAATATTGCATTGTCCATGAATTTTTTGCACACTTTGATAACAAAATTCGGCCTGTTTAAATTTACCGTATGTTTTTTTTTATGAATAAAGATGAATAGAATGAACGGGTCTTAAAAGAATAGATGGCTACGCATGTCCGAGGAATCTTCCTTATATGGCTATATTTATTATTTCGCACATAGTCGCTTACAGAGAACAATTGTCCAATCCAATGACTGTCCATGACAAAACATGCTGGAACATGAAAATGGACTTTATATTATGTAGATCATGGATAAGTATGCAGAAAGTATTAATTTAGTATTAGTGTATTGTTGTATCGCTTATCAAAAGAAAATGTTGATGATTGCTTATTGTTTAACAACCTTCTCGAGAATTTTTCACTCATATGGAGATGCCACCACTTGCCGCTGGAGAGCTGCAACTTTTACTTTGTTCTATGTTCGACATTTACGACCATTGGGCGCGCAGTGGGTGATCTTTTTCGTGCCAGCACCTACTGCGACACGGGACCTCGGTTTATACGGTCTCATCCGAAGGACTTGGTTCCAATCACACAGTGGGATGCGAACCCGCAACGTATATTTACTAGTTTATTCAGGTATGGAATCCCGATGAAAAAAAAAATCAGTTGCAAGTGTTACGGATTTTCCCCATGACCCAAAATAACCCACATATTGGATCACCCCAATTTATGCCCTGAATATTTTATCTACGTATCGTAATTTATTTGAAGATATCATGGGAATATTACCAATCATCGTATGTCATTAATGTATGCTTTTTAATTCATTGTATATGTTTATTTCATGGATATCCTTTCGTTGTAATGTACAAACCCGAATTTCCTCCATATACCAGCCCAATCGTAATAGCAAATGGCCGTCTGGCATTGTTATTCGATCAAGGTACCCAAATCCATCTTGGCATCGTTACCAAAACAATTCCCAAACATCAGATCATCCTTTTTCCCGCATTTGTAATGATAAAGCCTTTACTTGATGCAAAAGTTGTTTGTGTTACCATACAAACGTCGCGCGAATACTGGCGGTACCGCTGGTTATTCGCACGTGAACTAATTCGGCCCTAGTGATGAAAAGGTATATAAAGAAGGCACTTTGGACTTTTTCTTCAGTCTGGGACGTTGGTCAGACTCATCAACATCTGACCAGCTCTAAGAATCCCAACTCCCCAGAAGTGGGTAAAATCTGATGCCCCCATATTGGGTAAATAAACCCAATCTGCCAAGCCCGGCAGATCCATACCCAATTGATTCATTGATGCCAATCCCTGGCAGATCCATACCCAATTGATTCATTGATGCCAATCCCTGCTGATCCATACCCAATTGATTCATTGATGCCAATCCCGGCAGATCCATACCCAATTGATTCATTGTTTATAAATTCATCCGGGTAACCCGGTAGAGCCGGATACCTTTTTATTGTCCGGTAACCCATAATTTATTATTGCCTAATTGCCAAATTATCTTATTGTTATTTGTTATTCATTGTTTGCACCATAATAAATTTTATAAATTTGCAACCTGACTTTTCATTTAGAGTTAAAGGGTAAAATTCAGAAACAGGAGACCCACAATAATTTATTTTCATTGTAACAAACCAGCTGGAACAGGCGGAAACGTTACACAAGGTCTATAGATTTAGCACTGACTTTGCTTGGGATATTCCTGTAAACTTAATAATTATGTTAATAATAATAATAATAATAAATCGTTTACAAAAATAAATCGTGAATCCTAAAGTTTAATTTTCTTGCAACTTTATAAAAAAAGTCCATCTGCATAGGTATTTTTCTTTCCGAATAAAAAAAGAGGTCGACATTACTTTTTTTTAAAGTACATATAGGCAACATAAGGTAGTTATACTTTTTTATGTAACACCAATTACTTAGTACCTTTTTAAAGGACTTTATATGAAAAGAGTCAATGTTGGCCCCTTAAATATCAATATTTTAGAATGATATTCATATATGTAGAAATGTTTCTGATATATGTACATGGATCAGATTTATATGCACTAAGTGGCTGTAAATGAATCCAGAAATAATGCAATTTTTGCATCAACACCCCCACCCCAAATGCCTTTTTCTTGATTTATTTTTAATGGGAAATATAATGCGCGGCGTTGAACATGCACATTGTTTCTCTCAATAATTATTCTTGGAAAAATAATTCGTGCTCAAGTCTACGTTCAATTTTTGTTAGAAGATTGATTGATTGATGTATGTTGTTTAACGTCCCATTCGAGAATTTTTCACTCAAGTATATGTAAAGACGTAACCATATACCAGTTAAGGGCTTCAAATGTTTACCTTTACGGCACTCAGGGCCATTGAACAGTGAGGAATCGACCAACGCCTGCCGTAACTCGAGACCTTGGTTTTTAAGGTTTCATCTGAAGGACCAGCAACATTCACTCCAAATGCCAAGCGCATGGCAAAGGAACAGATGCTACTCATCTTTTATCGATCTAAGTTAGTCGCGGCCGAGATTCGAACTCACGATCTCCCGATCACAGGGCGAGCACTCACCGATTGGGCTACCGTGAACGGTATTTTTCTGGAAGAATTACTGTTTGATAATAAACAGTTTAATACCAAATACATGTATCTTAAAAATGTTGGGAAACGTGAGCTTTATGATGCCATATTTCTACATCAATGACATTTTGATCAAATTGAAAAATACTAATAAAGGTCTCATGTATAGCTATTCAAAATAAAGTTATTTATATAGTGAAATAAAGATATTTCCTAGCGCTCTCGAGCGCTAGCAACTACATTAGTCCATATTTCTGGAATACGTATGCTTGGCTTCACAGTCGGGCTTTCTGGAAAAACTTCACGGTCTAGCTGTGAAAACTACTATAGAGATAGACTGTACGATAACAATTTTGTTGTGTCATTGAATAACACTGGCTTTTCTGTTTGATTCTGAAGTTTTTTATTTCTTGTGTAACTTTCACGTTAAAGTTGGCAACACAAGAAATGATTCTAGACATCTATAGCTTGCGAGTTATATATACATGTACCACCTTCCTGGATAATGCCGTCAACCTCATTAAAAAGTCTCTTTTTTCGACTTTTGTTGGCAAGACACGTTAAGCGATTGATACAGTGCATTTCCACACTTACCGGTATATGATTTTAATTCTATAAAATATACAGAAATTTTAACTCGAACTATCAGACTCCAGCCTCGTTAAACATTAAATATTTACATCCACTGAATATATGAAGACCATTGCCATTAATCAGTGCATGAACAACACTGAACAAGCCACGTGTGTATTTTTCTTGAACAATGACTGTTCCGTCAGTTCTACATATAACGACATATTCATCTTAAAAAAAAAGTTAACATGTAAATTCATTTTACTTTAAATTATTTTTAATACAGATGTAAATATAAACAATAAAATACTTTCTTTGTTTGTAAGTACGGGAATTTAAATGTCGCAGTAATAGCAGAAAAAATTACATAACCCACTTACGCGGGTTATGGTATTTTTTCTGCAATAGCTGCGACATTAATTCCCGAACTAACAAACAAAGAAAGCATTTTATTATTTAAAGAATTCAACATAATAAATCAGTTGGTCACTAAACCTTCTTTTATGTGTTTAAAAATTGCTACGGCGCTAGCTCACCTATATCTTTTTCAAAAGAGTAGCTTGTAATTTCTTTAAAGGGGCCATTTGAGACAAATCATATGTTGCTCATTGTTTTTCATTTACAATTTGGTATTTAAAGAAAATCATGTTAATATGACTATCCTTTATACGTAAATTTGAAACAGATCTATTACGTTGTTTGTTTCCTGTAAATTGGTACTAAGCAATATCTTATGGAAAATTTCACTTTTTTAGGTACACTAACTCAATCAACAACAGCATTTACATGTATGTCGACGGCATAACTACTTAGATTACATGTCAAGGTTAAAGGATTTAACGTTGACAAAAAATGATTTTGAAAATATAAGCTAGCTGAAATGTATCAAAAAGAACTCTCTGAGATTGATTTCTGTTCGTCATCTCTAAATTTAACGTTAATTATTTCCTTTATTTTTCTCCTTATTAGGGCTGGGCAATAATATCGATATTTCAATATATTGCAATACAATGACAAAAAATTTAAATACGTTTTGTAATTATATATTGTATACCTTTATTTTTCTCTTTATTGTACTATGTAATCACCCTATGTACATTTATCTTTCTATGATTTTCTTTCTATGAGAGTCCTTTTTTTTTAAAATGAATATTTTTCTTCAAACGTTTGTATCGGATTCTTTATTTCTATTTCTGAGTAAATAATTATATATTATAAATATATATTTTCATATAAATTCACCTCTTTTAATAATTTTTTCCCTATGAGCCAAAATAAAAAAGATTACTTTGTGAAATATCTTTATTTATGCAGTATGTGTGGGGCAATAACACTTACGATTCCAGTGATTATTTTTTAATAACTCACATCAACTAAGTGGAGGACTAAAACTAATTTGCCATAATTTCCATGTAGAATTCACTCATTCAACTGATTTTGTAAATGTAAGTTGTTCAGTAACAAATAATAGGATATCTGAAGCTTGTATATTTTATCACATAAAAGGACAGAATTCAAAACAGTTTACAGCAAATTGTGCTTTTTGGTTAGTATATTGTTTTTGATCCAGAACATATGGCAATGTAAAAAAAATATAAAAGTTGGTTCTTTTTGAAAGATTTTTTAAGGAATATGATTGATTGATTGATGTTTAACGTCCCATTTAAGAATATTTCACTCACTTAGAGACGTCACCATGCACCGGTGAAAGGCTTCAACTTTTGACCTTCATTCGGTACCCAGGGCCATTGCGAGTGAGAGATATTTATCTTGCCAACGCCTTCCGTAAAATGGGGCCTCGGATTGTAAGGTCTCATCTGAAGGACCCGCAACTTTCACTTCAAAGTGCCGAGCGCATGGCGAAGGAACAGTTGCTACCTATTTTTCATTGATTTAAGTCAGCTGCGACCGAGATTCGAACTCACAACCTCCTGATCACGGAGCAAGCGCTTTACAGACTGAACTACCGTGAGCGGTTTAAGGAATATGAAGGAGGGGTTATTTTGAGGTTTTGTTGGTCAACTTGAGAATTTTTACAGACAGACGGATATGTACGGGACAAATAATTGCTATTCATCAAGAGTATAACTTACACAAGTGTCTTACCTTTTGAATAATTATTTCAATGTCTAAAAGGATTGCCCTGGTGTTTCTCATATCTGTCATATAAATACAATAAATATTCTAAAAACACAAGAGCTTTGTTTTATGCAAAATGTATTTCAATTAGTGTGAATTAATGTTCAAGGTGTAATTTCAGTAGTTTCATGATTAGGGAATAAAGTATAACAAACATTTTTTTCAAAGCCAAGAACTGTAGATCTGTCCTGGTGTTTTTCATGAATTTCTTGTAAACGATTCCAACAAGTTTGCAGACAACAGGAACACCCTGTCAACATAATTGTGAATAAAGAAATCATGTCGCTGTAATTTCAGTAGTTTCACAAATCTGTAATTCAGCCCAACAAATACATGTACACCAAGTACAGATTTCTCTTTCTTAAATTGTCACACCTGCTTCACGAATTCGAACGATTGCCCTTCTGTTAATAACGATATTCCTTTGGACCCCTGGAATTTTTTATCGAACACCATTGTATTTTTTTTATATATTAAAGCTCAAATTGATCATCTCCATACCAATCGTCTGAAGCTTCGTCTTATATTTCATTAAAAGCATGCTGTGTATAGTATTTAAATGTTATCATGGGTGTTAAATGTTATTACACAAAAAAAAGTGAACTGATAACGTGTTGTGAAATTAGTAAAGCGTTTCTTTTTAGCCCTGACTAAATTGAGGGTAATTTATTGTTTTAGAATTATTCCATGTATTTGCTAGTATTCTTAAATACTCTAACATCATTTAATATGCTTTTTTCTAATGCTTAATTTAATGAAGTGTTAATTTTTGTCAAACTTATATTTATTTCAATATGATATACTTTGCTTTATTTTTATAATAAATGTACATGTACATGTCTATGTAAACACTGTGAGAGCTAAATCTCTCACTTAAAAGTTGCCATTAGGCATTGAAAAATCCTCACTTTACTTGAAAACAGCTTATAACATACAATTTATTATTACCGACATGCAGATTTCTAAGCCATTTTTGTTTTACGTGAATCCTACCTGTAAGATTATATGAGAATTTCTAATTTGAAATTCTCCTTAAAAAATCAAATTGCCCATCTCGAAAATGAATATTAATTTTAAAAGAATCATTTTATAATTTAAAGGAATTATTTAAGTAGCGGAATTTCAAAGTCAAATCGAGGATAACACTCCATTAAAGAAAAAAATAATATGCTACATAATAATTTTTTTATTATTTTTTTACGCAGAGAACGCTTAAAAATCATTTCCATTGCTATTCCTGGCGAAATAAAGGGCAGTAAATATGACACTTGATAATTTACTTATCAAGACATGCTGTTGACAAATGAGATGAGTGACTAAGTCTCTGTTTCTTTCTGATGTATTTTGTTGGTAAATTTGAAACAAGCTAAGTTACTGTTTCCTATTCAGTAAATGAGGTTTCCTTCTTGCAGAGGTCCTCCTTTATTCGGGGTCTTTTATTAGCAATTCATATGACATTCTTCCATCGAAATTCACACTAGAACAAGTAAATCGTTAACGGCACACCATCTCTCTCTCTCTCTCTCTCTCTCTCTGGGACTGGGGAGGACAAAAGAATAGGTCAGCCTCTGCATTACAATTGCAATATACATGTATGATATACATAGTCGAGTCAGATTTCTTATTTCTGCAGTTGCTACGTTATTAAAATCTCCATGATATACCGGTTATTCTCTTGAAAATTAAATTTAAGCTCAGCACCAACCTCCTTCAGAAGTTTGAATCATTCTGTTGGGGAAGGGATTTTTTCTACAATGGTCGTAATTTCCTTTTCCGGCAGAAAGCTTATTTAGAGCTCTTTTTCTAAAATTGAACAAATTTTTCTCGAGAATCATTGTTCTATGTAAAAATTAATCTTAGTCATTACTCTTCAAATTTGATTATTTGTCTTTACACCAAAACTGCACAATTCTAATTTTTATACATTCGTATAATAAAATATGTGGAGATTATAACGAACAGAATTCGAGCTCAAAGTCCATTAAATATTACAAGATAGGAGTAGAGCAAATACGGACCTCCAAAACATTAGAGGTGGGATCAGGTGCCATGGAGGATTGAGCATCCGCTGCCGACCAGTCATACCCGCCCTTATTTTAAGTTACAATTACTTACTATACTGCAACCTTATTTTGATTACGATTTCTTTTTATTCATATTTTTCTCATATTTCTCATTTGTTTGACATTTTGAACTACAATTATAATGTTTATTATAATCATACACAAGTGCAATATATGAAGCATTTTTATAGAACAAACAAGCAAATTTATCAATCCCATCTTTCTTAAGATAGAATTCGAACCAGCTAAATGATTTTTTTGTGAATCTAGACACTGTTTCTACAAAATGATGATGTTATAAGCAAATGTTTACAAATTTTCAATGGAAAAGAATCGGTGTATCATATATTGAACTCATCAAAAATTTCCACCTTTTTTGTGGGCAGACAGTTTATTGATGCTCCTATTCTTTTTTTTTTTACACATTTGTTTACAGTAAGGGGTATGTCATGTATTTTTTGTACATGTGTTGGATAATATCTCAAGTCCATTGGCCCCTATCTGTCGATTTGTGTAGATATATAATTTCATATGTAGTACTATAGGGGGTCATGATTGTGTTCATCACCAAATGTATTATTACTATGGTTATATGTTTATGAATTACCCCCTGTTTTGTATATATCTTTTCGTCATTCACAAAATAAATTAAATTATTCATACTTACACCGGTGTTCTTATTTCGCCTGCCCTGAGCAAAAAACGAGCGCAGTCTCCTTGGCAAGCTTATACCAACTAAGTAACATAACTAGAATTTTGATAAATAATCTTTAAGAAAAGGCTAAAATGTATAACGTACACTTTTTATTTTCAGATACAATTACAAATACAATTAACAATCTAAATAATCTGAAATCATTTATCTCCACCTTTTCTATATAACACAATGTTATAAAGGTTTATCCTTTGACTATTTTAAAGTTTTTGCAAAGCAAGGTATTGTTCTTGTTTGTGCATTTTCCATTTCGAAACGAACATCAAAGGTACATCTTTTGTCTCCAATCGAATGCTTTTGTTTTTTCTCTCACGAAACAACATTGAAAAGGTCTGGTTATACTTATAATGTTTTTCAAGTTTCTGGTTGTAAAAAAGAAACAAAAAACTCTTTCTTGAGATTTTCATACTTTTCTCTCTGAGATTTGCAGCAAAAGCAAAGCATGGAGAGGAACGTGTACCTACATTCAGTGAATCGCCAAACATATAAAAATGGATTGAGGAAAGAATTCAGGAGAATGAGAAAGCCGGCAAAGCTTTGCCATGTCAAAAGTGTTTCCACCATATTGTTGTCCATGGCGACGACAATGATATTAATCACAATCAGAGGTGTATACAGAAACAGAAAACTTCCGATGATTGCTGATAATTTAAAGAGAACCCTGGCTTGGTTATTGTAGAGATTCCCCTTCATGGTACCTTTCAGATGTACAGCACGAGACAATTTGTATATTTTGATGAACATTAGCAAATAAAGAAACATGTTAAAAGCGAGAAGAAAACAAAATACTACAGTGACGATTGCAAGTCCAATTTTTCCGGACATAACGTAAGATACACATACAGCAGTTGTCTGTGTATTGTAAATACGAAAACCATCGACGTAATTCAATGCGGATAGGATAATTCCGATGATCCATGTAACACTGATGACTATAACAGAACATTTCTTTTCATGAAGGTGAACCATCTGGTATCGAAATGGATAGTAAATGGCGAAGAAACGATCCAAAAGAAGTCCTGTGATTGTGGCAAATGAAACGATGACTCCGATGCAGTATAAGTACGTCAGGGGTCTGCATATGGTCTCTGGTAAAACTGGACTTAGGAAAGAGTCCAGAAGAATGGCCATGCCAGTCATTAGGTCAACCAACGCCAAATTCATGGCCATGACTTTGATCTGCATATTCATTTTCTGACATCGTGCCAAAATTATCAGTGCAAGAAAATTCACCATCGTGATTGACATTCCAATCAGAAAGGGAATGATTTCTTGTTGCAAAATAAGAATTTGGTCATCAGTCGTATTGAGAGTCATGATGCTATGATGATGCTATAGAAACCAAAGGAAATTTATTTCCCAAAAATTCGATAATTTTTCTGGTTAGTTGCAATTTATAAAATGTTAACATTTCTTTACAACCAATCATATTTAAGAATTATAATTGACGCAAAAATAGGTACATGAATTCTAGAAATTCTAGCAATTGTAAATATCAATTTCATGCTTTCAATTATAGATTCAGATCAAATGTTTAAGCCACGTTTTATATATATATTTCTACTCCTACTCATTTGTAATCTAAACACAAGAAATATTCCGAAATCTGTTTACAATATCCATAGGAACAGTAGTGCCATTTTGATGTTATTTCATGCATAAATTCAGGTTGTCTTAAAATGTATGTTTCACTTTATATGAGACAGGTAACGGTACATGCTGTGCTCGCCTCGTGATTTAGTTCGCAATGCTCGTTCGCAGCGCTGCGACAAACTTAAGATGTAAACATAGATAGTGACGGATCTTTCGGCAAGAAGTGAAAGTTATTGAATTTTTAGATGAGATTTTCAATTAAATTCACAAGATCACTTAATGCAAAATAAAAATTAGGCTTTTTTAAATGCACCAAAAAAAAAAAAAATCTGAAAATAATTGTCTAAAAACACCCTGCAAACCACGTTTCAGCAGGTCTTTTATCAATTCCATATTAAATATCGAAATAACAAATAGTATTCAAGTTCAAAGTGCATTGAAACAATACAAACTGGGAGCAAAGCAAACATGGACCTCTAAACCATCAGAGGTGGGATTAGATACCATTGAGGATTTCAATTCACATCAATCATGTTAATATTGCCCGAGTTTGCCAAAAAGCATGATTAATTTTTTTCGCAAAAAGACACATTGCTAATTTTATTCATTTGGCTAACTTGACATATTTTAGGATGTGGTTGCCAAATTCATAACCTTCATACCTGGGCTGGGACAGTAAAAGCTTTATAAAACCATTAACTGCTCTAACACAGGTCATATATTAAAAATATTGTAGCTAATACTCAGTAAATCCATTTCTGAAATAAAATACTTGAGAACCAATTGCAAGTGACTACATTCAGTACTGTTTTTTTGCAGAAATAATATACATTTTTATCTACATTTATTATTTTCTCACATTCAGTTGTTATTATTTTTAGAATTCAATTTATTTGACAGTTCAAGAATACACATATACTCTAATGGAGTGAAATAATGACCTCGGGGGGCAATGGAAATGACCAACCCTTAAATAACCTTCCGTAAAATGATACTGGAGAAAAATAAGCCAAGAGACAAAGAGTTTTAAGGAGAAATGACCCGACACTTATAAATTGATAGTCTTCACACGTGCACCTTCATCAAATTATAAGAATCAAGTGAATTAATCGTGTGCCGCTTCTAAGACTCTCGTAGTTATGTCCCTTTTGATACAGATGTAAGTGAAGAAAATGAATTGAAATATAAATTCAGCAAATACATGTACATTTTATATCAAAATTTCAAAATTAAATATTCAATTAAATTGTGTATAACATCCGAGATGCATGTGTCAAGATGCATACTATTGCAAAATATTTAAATATTACAAGTAGATCAATTACAGAGCATAATGTTTTAAGATGAAGCTTTTAAGATAGAAAGAGTTTAAATCGGATTAGGGAGTGAGTATTGTGTTGACACATGCATCTCGGATGCATGCATCTAAGTTCACAGTGTAAATACCCCTTGAGTCAGATTTAATAGGTGTTGCATATTGACAGATCAAATGGAACTTGTTCTATTCCATGTGTCAAGATGCATGGAACTGACCAGTGAAAAGAAAGGGCAGAGTTGAGATTGAATCATAAGCCTTATTTTCCTCCATATGGTTTCAAAAATTGTTTCCCAAGATACACAACACAAAAAAAATACTGATTAAAACTACAATTAGAAAAACAAAGAGCAAGAGCCACTTAGGGACTTTTTTGTCCCTGAGAATTTGGAAAAAAATCAAAACTGTTGAGGTTAGGTTGAAAATACAGTATTTAATAGTTAGCCTGTTTGTGGCCATGTATCTATTGAACATGACGTAATTTTCCCTCTAGTCAATGCATATGACGTCACAAAATGTGCCATTTCCCCCAAATCCGGTAAATTCGTTTGAAATTGGCCTAAAGTTGAAGCGATTTTTTAATATTTCATATAGAGCACAACCTCTATTTCTAAAGATTAAAAACCATGTTTTAGGTTTTGGATCGTGGACTGTGCTCATATTTTGATTTTTTGCTGAAGATAGTCAAATGCGCATGTTTTCTGCAAAATCCACGAACATCGCATTTTCTTTTAGCATGTTTTCCAATACTTAGATTCTCAAAAAGAAATTTTAATATAGGAAAAGAAAGCACTTAGCCTTTACTTTATTTTGAAATATGAAATGGGAAAGAGGGTGATAGTTTATTAATTGATATAAGGACAGGGCCATTTTATGCATAAAGTGAACCTAGTGAATCTTTGATTATCATTATAAAGAGGAGTTTTTTTTAATATACAATATATATAAATCACATCTTCCAAGAATTATCATAAAAGGGAAATTAGGAATGATTCGTTTAGCTAAAATAAATCTGAAAAGGGAATTTGAAGGTTTCGTTATCTTAAAATAAATTAGATGAATTTCATCTTTATAAATTATTCTAAAAATGCATATGTCAAGACGCATAGTGTAAATAAGAGGACGCATGAGGCAAAATAGAAGCATGAGTTTAGATGCATGTGTCAAGGCGTGCAACTCGACCATAAAACGGGACCGCGTTTTTAAGTTTAACCTGAAAACTTGTTACTTTCACTTGAACTATATAGGGACGTTTGACAAAGGAAACGCCATTACATCTATTCACGTTCAGATTTGACCCGACAATGAAGGTGATAAAAAAAATCCAATCGGGCATCCTTATCATGAAGCAAACATCCTACTTATAGGATAATGTGACCTTTTTGTTCAAAAATAAAAAAAAAAAAAGAAAGAAAAGGACAGGATGCATAATAATGTTCTACGTACGGAAAAACGTTAACAGAGAGACAAACAGACAAATAAGCTTATGACACATAGATATTTTACATCAGATACTATGATCTCGTTTTTCCCCAAAAAAATGTTTAATGTAGAATGTATGAGTCCTTTATACAAATCAGGCCGTTATATTCACATTGAATCGTAAACAAAATGTTTCCTTTTACCAAATTATGACTAAGGGCACACGGCAGATGCGATCGGTCAACAGGGGATGTCTTTTTCTATAGGACACCTGATCGCAACTTTATTCAAAGAGATCCGCTTTCTGTTCATTATTTGTATTGTTTCAAAAGACTTTTTTTATAGTGATCATTGTTTGTTATCTTTGCAATTATAAACGATATTGTATGCATCCACGGAATTCATTACCGAATGAATAAATAGGGGAATAAACCAGAAAACTTTGATCAACATGTCTTGGAATTTCAAAGCGGTACAATTATCTATAATCTTTCAAAACCCGTAATGACATTTTTTGGTTAATTTATATCAGGTTTCTTTTGCATCTAATGGGCTCAATAAAGCAATCCTTACATTTCGTCCAAGCCATATTATCATTATGATCCTCCAGCAGAACTCATTATGAGTTTCCATATTATGTTTTACCAACAGATCTAAATATGCTTTTAATTATCAGCGCTGAATTTAAGTTTTTGTAACCTTTATTCTGTAGAACATCATTAGCTTTCTTATTTAAGTTATAAATATCTATTTTTCTTCATATCTCATTCCTGTTTCCTTCCACCGTGTTAATTTGTACTTCATCTTTCTACAATGCTTTATGTTTTTGCTCTTTTATATTTGAAGTTGTTTTCTCCACTAATGATAGTTTTTTTTTATCATTGTGACTTTAATTGACAGAGCTAATTCCTTAATTTGTGTTTGTATTTTCGTTTCAGTTAGAGTAACAGAGTTTCATTGGACAGTTTTAGCTAAAACACTTTCAAGAATTCTATTCTACTAAATGGAAATTTTATACTGAAAAATCATAATTTTTCGAACCTCATTTAGCCGGGAAGACATGACATTTTGAGAATCTGAAGAATCGTTCATTACTGGTGTTATTATTAGCGGACTGATTTTTATATTTATCATATATTCACAAACAGTTACTTATAAAAAAAAATAAAAAGATAAGAAACTATGAAATGTTGGACCTTTTATCCTTTCTCTAATACTAAAGTAAAAGAATCCCAAAATGAATGACTCGACACCCCTATTGACAGACATTATCAATTACAATAGAAAAAAAAACAGCTGACATTTTATTTTTGTTTCAAATATTGACTGGCACATTGTACATAGTAGCCTCTTACATCCTCCTTTTTAATATTTCAGTCAATGTAGTTTTTTTTTATATTTCTATATTTTCCTCTTAAACTTTGTTCGATTGAAATGAGGATTTAAGCAATTAGCATTAAATACCTATTGCACTGACACATATAAGCAAACAAATTTTCTTAAAACCTATCTGCTGCATGGCAGTTGATTAAAAATGGCAGTGTCCATGTTTTGCAATGGGAATTCCAAAATATGTGTCAGATCAAAAAATAAATTGAAGGGTACATAATGGCCCTAATGTAACAAAGAATATGTGTGAGTGTCATGAAATTTCGAATTGCGAATAAAAGATGGTACCCCAAAGCGTAACGGGCGAACGGTCGGACGTACAGATGGTCGGATGGACAAACAGATGGACAGACATTCCGATTACTATTTAACCTCCCACTTTAGGGGGGGGTATAAAAACGTTTATAGTTATCTTACTACCAGGCTTAGTGATAAATCTCATGACTTTAACTTTTCAATCGCCATCTTCCCTTCCTTTTGCAGCAATAAACCTTTATCACCTGCATAATAGGTTTATGTCTCTCCGTTGATTCGATACGCAAGAGTTATCTGATTCAATCAGATCCTCGATCCGCTTCTTTATTTTTTTATTGTCTCTACACAAAGCCTCGTGAAGCAACAATAAAAAAATAAAGGGGCGGATTGGGGATCTGTTTTTAATCAGATTATTATTAAATATTCCTATTTTCAACCTGTGTAAGGACAAATATTACAATTTTTAGAAAAAGTGTTTTATATATATTAGAAGGAAATTTAAAAAAAAAAATTGGATTTTTGGCAAAATATACTTCATTTATATTATAGAAAAAATTTAAAACATAAAATATATCAGAGATATATATTTTTGTATAACTTTTTGCATGGTTTTCTCGTAGATATACTCATAATCCGATTGGGCAAGAGTATGCTCTTCGTATGAACAATTTCTTAACGAGGTAAATTACTGACAAACAAGTTGATGAAACAAGAATATCAACATTCTCGTTTAAAGAAATAAATAAATCTGGTTCCTGTGTTGAACTGTTCACACTTTGTTTAACCAAAAAAAAAAAAAAAACAATTTTCATTCCTGTAAACTTCATTTTACTTCTGTCATTTACAGTGAGAAAATATGGGATTATTGTTGACAAACCAATCATGTATAATCAGAAATATTTGTAGAGACAGTTAATTTTAAACGTGCACATTTTAAGTTAAAATAAATGTTTGCGGTTTTAATCGAAATAGCGTGAACGTGCGTTTAGAAACGTGTAAATTTAGTGGGGTATTTTTTGTTTTTATCGAATGTTTTCTTTAAACAAGTTTTTCGTTGAACACACGATATATTTTAATATTTTAATCCAAAAAAAAGAAATAAAGCGCAGTTTACATAATTGAATGCGGAACAACTACATTTGCTTTTAAACAAGCAATATAAAAATTAAGTTTAGTACAATATAAATATATATACTCAAATGATATAAGAATTTTTTTAATATACCGAAGCTATAATATTTTACTATATTTTACTGAAGAAATCATAATTATTTTTCTGCTAATATATATAACAATATTTTTTTTTAATTTTTCAATATAATAAAAAAAAATATTTTTACAATAATTATTTTAAATATTTTTCAAAGCTAACATAGATGTTTAGTCGGAATGTACATGCACGTCACGCTTTTGATTTTCGGTTTGGTTTTGTTAAACAGTATTTATCTCTGTAGCTTACTTTTAATTGATTTTTAAAGTAAAACAATAATTTGCAATGTCGTTTTTCATGTTTTAGAGATTCATAAACATTTTGAAGTAATGAAAACATATAGATATAACTTTTAAGTTAAGTCATTCCATGCTGCCATTTTCTTTATTCTCTATCCCCGTGAATCAACATAAAAAAAAATCCAATTCAATCAAATTTTTATCAGATTATTATCAAATATTCTATTTTCTGATACAAAAAAATCCGTTTTCTTATGTTTACATGTATTTAGTTGTATGCTAAGATAATTATTTATTATCTAAAATAATAAAAAAATCTTACATGTATATTTACTATACCAGAAATACCCATTATATTTTTTTTTTCAAAGTCGATTTTATGATATATTTATTGATAATTTTTTGAATCTAAAACCAATATAAAGCCGTATTTCGTTTTGGAAATATCAATTCCTGAATATAATTTGAACTATTTTGCGTGAAGAAACTTGCGTATGCTTTAGCAATCGTGTAAGATCGTGTAACGTGTAGAATCGTGAACGTGAAAGATTCGTTCGTGTATCAGGTTTAATCGTGCGTTAATCGTTCACACTTTGCGTGTAACGTGATCGTTCGTGTAAGTTGTCAACAATAACGTTCCAGCCACTGTACCTTTCATATAATACAGAAATAAAGCATCGTATAACTGGCATTTTACTGAACCTGTAAAAAAAAAAATTAATTTCCATCTTCAATATATAAGTAAGATTAATGACCTAAAAATGGCGGCTTGTATAAAACATGTTTTAATAAAAAGATATCTCCTTTGAAACGTAATTCTATTATTCCTAATAATTTACAATTTAATTCTCAAGTTTACAAATAGATAAAGTCATGATATTTTATGATTACCTCTAAGAAAATTCCAAGATATTGAAAGGAAAAAGGCATTCCAAATGAACATATTTTTTTCCACACCTGGTCCGTCCATTTTTCTCATCAAGAAAATCGGGAACCTTAAATTACATGTAAACGAACTGAATGTTATTATAAAACCTCTTGAATTTTCTTCAGATAAAGTTCCCGTTTTAATAAAGCGATTGATTTCTTTTCATAATGACCACAATAAAATTGAAATCAAGACCAAATGTTAGTTAAAATTTCAATCTTCAAAAAAGATACCAAAAAATTTGCTAACTAAAACCTATATGGAAAACAAATTGTTCTCAAAAGAAAGCTCGTAATGAAAGTCCCTATACAGACTTTTTGCAAATAAAAGGACATTAAACTGTACATTTGTCTTTAATTGATGATTCCACAAAAGAGAATTATTCAAACAAGAAAATACCAACAATATTGAGCAACAAAAACTCAGTACAATATCGAATATTATCTATAAAAAAATCTTACGTAAAATTGATATTTAAATTACAAGTATCATCAGTTTATTTATTCAGGATTATTAAATCAATAGTTTTCAGAGCAATCCTTTAAACACTCAAGAAATGCATTCTTATAGCATTCAACAAATAAAGCAAAAGTGTAGACGGTCACTT
>NW_026938920.1:0-8838 GCF_032062105.1 Saccostrea cuccullata | reverse complement strand
TTACACAAAAAATTCTTACTTTTACTTTGGCCATATCTTTTGAATGATAGAAACAAGGACTTTCATATTTCACATATATATTCTTTGTGGCAAGACCTTTCATTGGATACAAACAACTTTAACCTTTTGACCTTGACCATGGAGATTTCCGTATTTATAAAAAACTTTAACCTTGACCCTAACTTCTGAACGGTAAGGGCTAGTGCTTTCATACTTCACATATGCAATCCTTGTAAGAAGTCCTTTCATTTGATACCATGAACTTTGACCCTTTGACCTTGACCTTTGAGTAAGTTTTTTTTCAAGAACTTTGACCTTGGTCACAACTTTTGAACTGCCGATGCTAGGGTTTTCATTTTTCACATATGTATTCTTTGTGGCAAGACCTTTCTTTTGGGTACCACTATTTTTGACATATTGACCTTGACCTTGGAGTTTGACCCCTTTTTACACAAAAATTCCAAAATTTTACTTTGGCCATAACTTTTGAATGGTAGATACTAGGACTTTCATATTTCACATATATATTATTTGTGATAAGATCTTTCATCGGATACCAACAACCTTGACCTTTTGACCTTGGAAATTATTCATACTTATAAAAAACTTTAGCCTTGGCCATAACTTTTGAATGGTAAGGGCTAGGGTTTTCATACTTTACATACGTAATGCTTGTGAGAAGATCTTTCATTGAATACCAAAAACTTTTACCCTTTGACCTTGACCTTGCAGTTCAGTGATGATTTCTAAATAAATGACATACATGTATGATAGTATGTTCATATTACGCACAATATGTCATAAAAAAAATGACATTTCACCCACATGGACACCGAAAGCGGGGGACCACAATTCCTTGAATTTGCTTGTTTTCAATTCATTTTTAAAGCTACAATAACAGTCTTGTACATTCGTTTTAGTATAATCTTAAATGTTAAGCGCCTTGGAGTAATTTTCTTATAAAGGCTTATGACTAGAGTAGCGTATCAAAAACCCTTGGCTGGCGAAGATGATGGTGTTATATACATGGGTTTTTTTATCCATCAATTTATTTTTGTTATGTTACTAATATTTACTTCTACGTCTAACTTTTACCTTCGTATTACGGGGGACTTACTGATATATAGCAGCTCCTGTTGTCCAACCCTGTTATGTTTATTCAAAATAAAACATTGTTTGAAAAATATTTTCTTTATTTCTTTTTATTATATCTAACAATTAGTATGAAAAATTTCAGTCAGCATTTGATAGTTTTTTATGATAAGTTATTGTATCAATCAGACCAGTTTTGAAATTACATAGCGGAAAATTAAGATCTTTACAAAAAAACTGTCTATGAAATCATGGAAATTTATTTATCGAATATATACACAAGAGATTAAACGATATACAAATTCAGGATAACATACTTTGTTATAAAACACACTTAATTAACTTTTAATCTTAGCTTCAAAGTCTAAGGTTAATTTTTTGTCGTATTGAAAAGAAGTATTGCGTATAGTCGACCATACAAGTTACAATCTTGCAGCTTTGATAAGATTGGTTTCAGATTTAATGGCGATCCGGGACTCTGTGCCACTGCAGTGAGGATGCTAGTTGGCCCTGTATTTCTGGTGGTAGTTTTTGTGTTAGATGCTGTAATTGCCTGGTCTGTTGTAGTTGTTTTTGTTCGAGTTTCTGTAGCTACGGGTTGTAGAGTGGAAGTTGATTTTGTACTGGCAGCTGTTGTTCTTGATGGCGTATGTCTCATTGTTGTAAGTGTTGTTTTTGTTGCAGTGGTTGTTAAATGTGGTCTTGGCCTGTGGTTCGTTTCTGGGGTTGTTATCTCTTTTGTAGTAATGGATGTACTATTTGATGATTGGTCTATTTTTGTTGATGATCCACAGTAAGAACTAGCTGAAAATTAAATTAACTAAAGTGTGTAATCTCGTTAGTCAATCATACACATTCAGAATGAATCTACATTTGGTTAAGTATTGAAAGATATTTATAAATATTAAAAATACAGGTGTATTTATTATTACAAATTTTTATTCATTGTGATAAATAGAAATTGTATATGCCTCAGGGACGTAGTATCAGGGGGGGCCGGGGGGGCCTGCCCCCCCCCCACTTTTTTCTCGAACATTACTCTTACTATAGTAAATGTTCATTGAAAGGATGGTTGGCCCCCCCACTTTTAACCATAGTATAGTGAAAAGAAGGAATTGTAGGGAAAAAATTGGAAGTGAAAATAACTTGGGTCTGAAAAAGTTGGCTTGTCAACATTTTAAGGTAAGTAAAAAAAATTTCTCTGGTTGGCCCCCCCACTTTCAAAAACGATGCTACGTGCCTGTGCCTAATCCATTTAACCCCCTGGCGACACTCATGGTCCTTTGTGTTTCTCGAACACATCTTATTATGTTCCCCAAACGAAGAGTTGGGGAACATATTGTTTTTACTCTGTTTCTTATTATGTTCCCCAAACGAAGTTTCAGGAACATATTGTTTTTACTTTTTCTGAATTTTTTCTTTGTTCTCGGTACTTTTTTGTCCGCGAGTGTTCTCGTAAACTACTCATACGATCTAGGTGAAACCTTTTTAGGGTCACTAGGTATGTTATGTAGATGTGCGGAACGAAGGTCATTTTGCGCGCACGTGCGTGCAGGTGCGCCCACGTGTAACACGTGAAATGACCAATATAATAGATTTAGCCGTAACTTTTTAAATATTGGATGAAATGCTTTGAAACTCATAATATAAGGAAATAATAGTAGTATAGACATGATGACATGGTCAAAATAGCAAGATCTCACGCGCATGCAGGTGCCCTTCGCTGCGATTGGCTGAAACTTAAAGTCTAAATATCTATTTTGTTTTCTGACAAAATCCTTTGAAATTTTGAACATAGTTTTACATTATGAAGATCTACAGCATGATATATAAGAATAATCATGAACGCACGCACATGCACGTGTGCTGCAATCTGATTGGCTAAAACTTTAAATGCCTACAACTTTCTTGGTTCTCAATAATACAGGGTGAAATTTCAAATATGAATAGATATAATGATTGCCTACATTATACTACTATCAAAAGTAAATACATGGACGTGCATGCACATGCGACCGCACACAATGTATTAAAAGACAGTATACTTGAGTGTTTGATGTTCATGCAGAATTAAGATCTAAATGTCAAGACATGTAACATACTGAAGCATGCAGATCTTTTTACCCTTGACCTTGAAACTTAGGTCAAGGTCACTGGTAACCTGAATAAAATGTTGATATTAACTATTTACCAAAATCACCTTGACCTATGAACTTGAAATCGACCTTAACCTTTGTCCTTGACCCAAGGGTAAAAAGAAACATGAAGTACATGTACATGTATCTAGAAACACCTTTCAGAGTTTATTTCGGTTGACAGGTTAGAAGTTAAAGAGGTGGTGGTTTTTAATGACCTTGACCTTTCATCCAAATGTCACAATCAATCTTCAGTTCTTGGAATAAGATACAAGATTCAACTCCAACGTTAAATAGGTTAAGAATAAAAATAACCCCCCTCCCCACCCCCCCCCCCCCCACACCCCTCCCCCCCCCCACACACACACACAAACAAATCAAATTAATGGCAACGTAGAGAATCACTGTTAAACTCAAATAACACCTCGGACCCACATAAAATTTCAGGAAAACTGCAGAAAAGAGCTCGAGGAAAGTGTATTAAAATATTTCATTTGAGTTTCCAAAGTATATAGAAATTATTAATTTATACAGAAAAAATTACAAATCCTGTCGTGTTTAAAATTAAAGTGCAGATGACCAAAGTTGGCATATAAGCCTTTTATAGCCTATTTATTCAGATGTCGTTAATAGCATTCGATTCTACTGATTTGAAATAATATTTTAATACCAAGCATCCTTTGTTTAATTTACCTTTGAAATTTATTTGAATTTTTTTTAGAATTACGCAATCCCCAGAAATAGCGATTTTCGGTATATTAAAAATCAATATACATGTACGCTCCTTCGTAAAATAATCAGATATTTGCATTCATGAAAAAAATATTAATAAGAAGGTGTTAAACAATATAGGTCACATTAGCTGACACGAATGTCTTTTTAAACATCTCTTGTAAAACCCAGAGAGTAGCCCCCTATGCATTGGAAAAAATGAATAGTTCCGGTCAAAAAACCTTTATATATTTATTTACAAAGTATATAAAATTTACCAGGCACAGGTATCAGAGTTGTCAAAATGGCCTGAGAGGAAATATTAAAAAAATTCTGAACAGAAAGGAAAATCCCTTTTCCATGTGTGGAACTACTATTGAATATAACCAACCCCGAGCCCGATCTTAAAAACACGGTAGTAGAAAATTAGAATTTTGCTGTTTTATTAATTTTTTTGCTTTTAACTTCTTTTCTTGAAGCCAGATGATATGAAAACACTCAAGAAGGTGAAAAGACTTCATACTGTTATCTGAATTAAAATCAAAATTGTAATCTGAACAATTAGTCTCCTTATTATGTTCCCCAAACGAAGTTTGGGAACATATTATCGTTCCCCAAACGAAGTTGGGGAACATATTGTTTTTACTCTGTTTCTTATTATTAAGGTCTTCGCGCTTCACGGAAGACCTTATAGTTATTGCTCTGTTTCTTATTATTATTATTATTATTATTATTTTTCTGACACGATATCTCGACAACTACTGGATAGAATTACATGAAATTTTCAGGAAAGATGTGTTGTAAGATACTCTTGAAAGTTCCAAGACAGTTTTTGGAAATTCCTCTCTGGTGCCAAGTTTTGGACCATTTTCCTGATTTTAAAATGACATTTTGTCCACGATTAAACTCAAAAACGGTAAAAGATATCAATGTGAAACTTTCAGAGTTTATAGATGATGATCAATGCTTTCCAGGATGCAACTTTTCGTTCGTCGTCAGTATTTCCTGTCGCTACCAGAAGCCAATTCAAAAAGTCCAAATTTTCAACTTTCTTTGTTTTTCAATATTTTTCATTTATTTTTGGAATATTAATAGAGACACTTCTATAGCTGCTTACTATATAAGTTGTTTTAATATTGGTTAATCTGAACTCTAGATATTGATATTTGAAAATCTGAAGCGGGCCCAAGATGGCGGCTGTCTCTGTCAACTCCGACATTTCGCGAGTAGGGGCTTATGGAGGCAGCTGAGCGTTTGATTAAACCATTCTGACATAAGGATACATGAAATGCAAAAAACTACTTGGACTCTCACGTAGTACAACGTTGCAATTCAGTGTCAATCTTAAAAAAAAATTTACTTTCACTGCTTTAGTGTTACTGGGCTAGATACGATATAATGTGCACAATGTGTTAAATATACTTTCCTAACGCCGAAATAAAATAAAGGTGATAAGAATGTTTTATTTAATTAATTTCATTGAAGCTATTGCACCTCTTTAATAGATCAGTACAAAGAAAAGGTGCGAATATTTATGCGTGGCGTTTGACACGAAATTATGAATAGTGTCCCGCCTTTTATGATTCTTAGAGAGGTGTACTGTTGCAAAAGTAAACACAAGTATATTTAAAGCAGTATTCCCAATAGCTAAATGGTTCGCGCGTTGGGGAGAAAAGAGAAAAAAAAAAAGGCGCATTCACGTTGGCGACCTGGATTCACTCCTCCTTGTGCACAAGACGAAAGACCACCTTTAAGCAATCGCTTAATGGTGGCTTAAAAGTGACTTAACAATGGCTTAAAGAAGTTAATTCCTTTAAGCCACCATTAAGTCACCATTAAAAAAACTTACAGGTGCTTAATGTCCAAACTTCATTAAGCTTGATTAAGCCACCATTAAGCTGAGCTTAATGGTGACTTAAAGGTCAAATCTCATTTAACTTTTAAGCATCTTATATAGAATCTTTGAACTATTTTTTAGTTGTTTTAAAATCATTTACGCAAAATTTATACTGACTCATAATTTTTTCTCGAATCTTTTCTACGAGTTTTTTGACAACATGCATAAACTTGAAAACACTAGAAAAACGTTAGCTAAAGCCACGGGGGCTTGCTTCCATTTAATTATTATTATTTTTTTAAATCATCTACAGTGATAATAAAATAAAACATCCTTTATCAGTGCCATATATTATTTAAAACAAAAATAATAAATCATTATTACATGCGGTGTTTTTATTTTTAGTGTATATATGATTTTTAAAAATAAATAATTATTACACACCGGGAGCAAGTCCTTGTGCAATATCTAAAATTTTCAATACCCAAAATCCATTTGTTCTTAAATTATCTTTATCCATGAACACAAAATACATTACTTTTTTTGTAAAAATGGTGTATATATTTCATATGTTAAAAGAAACATTCCACTACAGAATTCACGGGAATATAACTTTAAGTCAGATAATCTCGCTGTTTTTTTTTTTTGGGGGGGGGGGTACTGGTATACAAATATTTAGTTTTCAAAGATTGAAGAAACAAAGAAACATTCCACTACAGAATTCACGGGAATATAACTTTAAGTCATATAATCTCGCTGTTTTTTTTTTTTTTTTTGGGGGGGGGGGGTGTACTGGTATACAAATGTTTAGTTTTCAAAGACTATCTTTATACCTGGGATATATAGGTCACTGCTTTTACATCATGAATAATTTTAATTAATAGGTTATTTTTTTAATTTTTTTTTTTAGATACAACGGTAAGCATGCTAAGTATCTGTCAAAATCTAGATGGTCTTTTATTTCTTTTTTTTTTAATGCAGCGGTAATTATAAGTATCTGTCAAAATCAAGTCGGTCTTGGATGATTGTTACTTCAAAATCAAATTTCAGAAGAACAGCCGATCAGACTAAACATGACATCCGACGAGATTTATACACATTATTAACGGATAAGATTAACAGATTATCAGTGTACAATACACCGACTGGTCAGAAAATAGACCTTAAATTTTGTTTCCCCCGTCCCCGGTTAACTAACAGGGAACTATACACACACACGTACACTTAGAACTATATTTTGATGATCAATTATTTTTACAAAATTTAAATTTAACGCAAGCAATTAACAAATTAAAAATTATGATTCATAAAAGTATATTATTTTGATACCCATTATGATACAGAAAGAATTGAAACTGAATATGATATTCTAAAAAAAGTTTTTGTAAACGTAATTAACCAGGTAACTCAAGATTAAAAAGGATTGAACTAAATTGTTGAACAGAAACCGTTTATAACCGCAGTACATGTATATATATTTTAAAAAAAAGGAAAATCTGTTTTTCGTCTTAATTTTAATAAGATAGATTTTTGCGTTTTATCTGTAATGAATTTATTTTCAATCATGATTTAAATGCTTACATGTATAAATTTTTCGAATAACACACGAAGAAATCCATAATCACATCAATCTAAAATCCGCTCAATGTAGATATATTAATGTAATAAAAGCCTTTCAAACAGATCCACAAACAATATTGTTTTTATATTGATGAATTAATTAATTCAAGATTGTTTGAAACGTTCAACAAAATACTACTAATTACTTTTCCTAGTCCAAAAAAAATTTGAAAAAAAATAAAGTTAAATATTGAATATTTTCCTCTACATGCTAGAGCGGCGATAGCCTAATGGATATGGCGTTCGCCTTGAAAACAGAAGGTCATGGGATCGCGCCCCCACAGCGGCGATTGTTTTTTTTTTTTAATTTTGAATTTTTCTTTTTCTATTTTTACCAAATCTCATAGATATCTGCGAACTCTTCATTTATAATATTGATAACAAATCACTCCAAAAATAATTTTTCAAATAAAAACAATATTATCGTTTGTAATGTGAATTAATGGTGGCTTAATGGTGGCTTAATGGTAGCTTAATGGTAGCTTAATGGAGTTTGGACATTAAGCACCTGTAAGTCTACCTTAATGGTGGCTTATAGGAGTAATAGATCATAATGGTGGTCTAAAAGTAACCATTTGGGACCTGTAAGCCACCATTAAGTAACTTCCGGTCGTCACAGGAAGTGATCATTAAGTTAGAAATTTCAATGGTTTTCTTTAATGGAAGCTCACTGGTGGCTCAAGGTGCTTAATGGTGGCTTAATGGTGGTTTAAAGGCGGCCTTTAAGCTACCATTAAGCACCTATAAGCTACCATTAAGTCAAGCTTAATGGGAGCATTTCATCTTGTGGTGATCAAAATTTTTAATCACTTTTTAGTTCGATTTTACAAGTTTTTTTTTCCTGAATCGGACGGAAGACCTCTCGTTGCTCGCAACGAGATCGTATCTAGTATTCTTACTATTTTCGTATTGACCAACTTTTAGAAATGACCTTTGTCCGGTCCATTTCTCCAGAACAGCTGAAGATATGAAAAAGTTTACTGTGTCAGATATCATAGATCTGGACTTGAAGATGTGGCGAACAACATTTTTTCCGTCGTCAATTCTTCCGGTCGTCACAGAAAAGGGGATTAAAAGTCGATTTTTTAAATTTCTTTGTCTTTCTTTCTATCTTTTTCTGTGATATTCATGGCATAAGTAAAGGCCCCTATTTGCTGAATTTACGTATAACCAGTTTCTTGATTTGATAAAGAAGGAATTAAATATCTTTGAATGTCTAAGAACTTTTGCAAACGTAGGTTCAACGTTTCCTTAAACACTAAAAAATATTAATTTTTTTTTCTCATTAATAGACTTCGCGGGGGGAAAACCCATTGTGCAATACACAAGTTTGCCTGTAAAGTCTTTGACGCCGCGATGGCGAAAGGACCGGTAGAAAAACTTCAATGGTTCAATTGAGACGAGATTTTAGTAAATAAAGTGTGTATATAATATATATCATAT